>NC_034438.1:14757245-14911314 GCF_002078875.1 Numida meleagris
CTTCCCTTCCCTTCCCTTCCCTTCCCTTCCCTTCCCTTTCCCTTTCCCTTTCCTTTTCCCTTTCCCTTTGCTTTATTTCTTGGCACTGCTGAAGCAATGCTCTGGTGTTGCATTGCTTGTAGTTACATGGCATGCAAAGCTGGTGGGGCTCACAGGGGTTATCTGCCTCCACACAAACCCAGGAGGCATGCCCCCCTAGACTCTGTTTTATAGAATAGCTCCTAATTAAACCTAGTGAACAAATGAAAAACAACAGCACAGTAATTAACACATTGAAACCCTAGCTAGTCACCAAAAGTGACAGAAAGGTTTAATTTGTTCATGATGTGCCAATTTCCATTAAAAGAGCGTAATTATGAATGTAAAGAAATACATACATAAACAAATAAATATAAAACTGGAAAAAATTCTTCTAGATTAATAATTTAATTCTACTTATTTCCTATTGATTTTTATTTAGTGTGACCAACTTTGTCTTATATAACTCTTATTACTTAACTTTAATAAATCTACAACTCTTCAAAGCCTGCTAAATGTGTTGACTCATTAGTATCTTCAGAAACTAGATGTAGAGGAAACACAATTTCTTTATAATGTTTTAAATTTCTTGTATGTGAGTTTTATTATAAGAGTCTATATTCAGGGTCAGTCCATCCTTATCTGCCTCTTCTCTCATTACTGGCACAGACTTGCCATGGAAGTTTTAAAATGTGTTAAAATCTAAATAATAAATACAAATATATTGTAGGGAAAAAGAATCAAGTCCTTTTAGATATATTTCTATTAAAAATTCCAAATACGCTCGGGTGTAGTATCAGGCAACTCTCAAACTAGAACAGTTTTATTCCATGAGTTATATATATAAAGAAAAAACCTTGATAAACAATTTTATCAGAGAAAATGTGTAATCTCTTATACAATTGACACTTTAGAGGTCATCATATGTATCAAGCTGCTATGATTTTGCTTTTATGTACTTATAAGGTATTTTATTTACTTTTGAACAAAAGAAGAATGTAGTGCCACCTAGGGGTATTCATGAGCTTAGGAATTTGAGTTTTTGACAGCTCAATATTCTGAACTAGTTTTTTTTTAATTCCTAACTGCATTTCTTGGTTGTTAGAGTTAGGGTAGTATGGTTAGGTTGTGGATGGACTTAATGATCTTTAAGGTCTTTTTCAACCTGAGCAATTCTATGATTAAATAAAGTTTGTACAACTCAATTTTACTAGTCTGACAGTACATCATACACTAATTTCATGAATTTCATGAAATTATGTTCTTTCTCTCTTTTAGCCAGTAACTCTACAGAAACTTGCTCATATAGAAAATTACAAAATAAATAGAATGCATATCAGGAGGAAATAAATAATCAGGGAAAAAAAAAACAAAACACTTTCTCCTTCTGCCACAAAACTCCCAGGCTACCAAAGCAGTGAAATACTAAGCCTCATTTTAACTGGTTCCAGCTGACGTGTGGAACTCCATTTCAGATGCTTGAGCTTTTATTTCACCTCCCAAAATACAACAAAAGATGAGCAAGGTGGGAGGACTACTCAGTAGTGGAGTGAAACAAAGGTCGTAGCCAACCATACCATTTACTCACTCCCTTTTGTTTTTAATTCTTGGGCTGTTTTGTTTTTCTTTTTTTTTCCTTTTTGCTTATTTGTTTTAGTCAACAAGATATATTTTGGTATTACTATAGAAAGACGGTCTATAGAAAAGTGGATTGATGTATTTAAAGCAATTTTCAGGCACAGTGAGTTGATCAGAAGTACACTATTACTAGAAGGAGCTTTGAATGTAGCATACATCACTGATTACAGGCAAGGATTGCTTCATTTCTCAGGTAGATTTTGTACAGAAAATGCTAAGCAAATCAAATACATGTGCAAGACTAATTTCTTCTATTGTTTTTCACAGCAAATTCTGAATTTCCATTCCAAACAATTTTAACCTAGTCCATCCATCTACCTGATGTTTCAGTCACATTCAGTCATAGTAGTCATGTTTTGATCATTCATCTCTACTGGATAAAACCTTAAAATAATCCCCACCTCTACATGCAGGGGTGGCAGTCTCTTTTGTGTGAACCACAAGAAAACAAGGCAAGTCACTTAAGAAATGATATATGTTCCATATAGCAGAGCTGTTTTTTTCTTCAGCTTCCTCCCCACTATCAGACTCACCTATACATCTCCACATTCAAGTAACTCAAAGATACTACCAGAATGTCTGTGAGGTTGGAGTAATTGGTGAGACCGTATGGATTATTTAGAAAGCAGAAGCACTGTTCAGAAATGCTGTATTATAATGGATGTCTCCAAAAAAATTACTCAACTTTTCCCTCAGATATCTGCAGGAGCTAGTAACATAAGCACAAGGCAGAGGATTTAAATCTCACTTTCAACTACTAGTGTCAACGCAAATACAGACTGTGCAACCATTTATAAGAATGTTCATATTGTATTATTAAGCATGCAGATGATACAGCAATATTAATGCAATAAAAAATCCTATTAACCATGATACTGCTTAAAAGAAAAAGAGAAAAAAAGAAGACTGGCAATACAGGGTTTTTCACTGACTATATAGGAAGTCAATCCTGCAAAATGCTGGGTTGGTTCCCTGGTCCTAATCCAGGAAAGCACTTAGCAAGTACCATATTTTAAGCATATTAGCAGTTGTCTTGACTCAGTGGGAAAAAGCCCAAACAAACAGGAATCTGTCTATCATTTTAAATGCGTTTAGTCAGGTTAGCATCACTGGCTAGTCATCTTGTCACCTATCAAAGTCTGTAGTTCACTCCATTACCTCTCAGTGGAGGACTCAGCCCTACATCATCTACCATTACCTACATTATTTCCCTTCCCTGAACATAGTACATTTGCACCCAGATCCTGCAAATCCTATTAATATAACTCACTAAAGTAATGGCATTTCCATAGCTGTATTTCATTCCAAACTAATTTGATTTTCTAGTGGAATGGTTTAATCAGCTATTCTAAAATAACCTCTATCTGCTGTATTCTCTTACGCAGCTTTTCCCCTGCACGGAAAGAGAACAGTTAAGGAAATTAAAATTACTCTGCATGACAAAGGGAAAACTGCACTGAGAAATGTGTTCTTGAGCTGATCTCTCTGCATTACAGAAAGACAAAAAATTTCAAACCAGACAAGTACTTGTCCATGAAGTATTGCTTATTAAGAACCTTTAAAAAAATACTGTCTAAAGATTGTGTTCTTTTTCTTATGAAAGGGCTTCATTTTACCCAAAGTGAAATTTTTGCCAGTTGGGGACAATCTAGGCCAGCCTATCCATTCCCCATTGCAAACCTGTTATATATTTCTGTCTGCCCAGAAAGTTACACAACGGTCCCATATAAATGCCATGTTCTGTAGCAGATCTGCTGAGCATGATGTTTGTTCTTTCTTCTGTTCTGCAAAAGCAATGTAACACAATAATCACCCCAAAAAACGACAGTGTTCTTAGCCACCTCCCCTACCCTTTTGGCTTTGATGACTATTTGATGCATTTTATTCCTTTATTTGTTTATTTCTTCAGAGCCTGTCCTCTGAGGCCCCATAGCACTGATCACACCAGAAATTCCGAATAGAGTTTTTCCTGCGTACAACACAGAAAAGACCCTGTTAAAAGTGTTGTGGGCCTTGTTTTATATAAACTCTTCTCTATCATTCTCGATGGGATCCACACTCAGATAGATCAAACTGAGAAGTAGCAGAGGGCAATGCAAAAGTTAGCCTGTAAATCTTGCAAATCAGCAGAGACTAAACAATGAACGCCTATAAATAACAGCCATGGAGAGCCTAGCAAGAACATCCGTACAGTAATAAGCCAGGAAGGAGTGAAATATGTGAGGAGTCAAGATAAATCTCTCCAAGTCAAATTTTCGAGGGCTGGTGGTAGTAGACAGTGAACATCCCAGACAACAGACGCTGCTTTGGAGATACCCAGTAATTTGCAAAGACAACAGTCAGTGAATACACGTGCTATTTAGTATGCGGATGAAGGACAATTTTGCTGTTCCATGGAGCCAGCTGCGCTCACACTGTACCAATCTCAGGATTTTCTGTCCAAAATAAGAGTTTGAGGATTAAGTTTCAGCCCTATATTGCTTTTCTCTCCTGTAGAGGTCCAGCATACGCATACCCCTAGGCAAAGCAAGCATGAGGACTTCTTGCACTTACAGTTTTTCACAGAAAGCTACAAGGAGTCTTCTGCTTTTGCATGGCTAGCAGAAAGCCTAGGATGGGCCCAGGCAGCAGAAGGCAGATCCCTTCTTCACTACCAGTTTAAACAACTCAAGATGGAGGGAAAACAGCATTGTATATCTGCACTTCATCTCCATCTTCCTATGCAGAAGCCCCTGGCATGTTTGAAATATATGGTGAAAAGAAAGTCCACATGCTTTGGTGCATTTTATATTTAGAATTAAGTAGCTAAAGAAGTTTTGACACTTGAATTTGGACTCATAGGTCTCATGAGGGTTTTAACAAAATGGTCTCAAACACACATAAACATTTCTATGAAGCTATCTAGCTTCATCAGCAGACTGGCAAGTGTTGATATAGAAATACAAAACAGAGCTAAATTCACACATTGACCCCAATGTCAGACTGTGGAAGATGGTACTGACTGCTTTTCCTTTCAACATCTAAGAAAATTAACAAAATAAAAGTACAAATCTCAGAATAAATTGGAAATGGAAAATAAATTGGCTTCTTTGGATTCTTAGCTCATTACAGCTAGAATCAAACTGGCTTGTCAATGCTTATGAAATGTTCCTCATAAATTCATGCTGCTTGTGTCCAAAAATTATTCAGAAATCTAATCCATACATTTCTTCCTTCTGTCTTGCCTGGACGACTGTCATGCTTTCTCAGCAGGTCTACCAGCAAAGCCGATTAGTAGACTCCAAGCAATTCAACATCCAGCTGCAAGACAAGCAGCTAAAAAGAAAAGGATATTTCTCAGATGTAACCCTAGCATAAATCTTTCAAACAGACTTTTAGTTTGCACTTGGAAACATATTGTTTTGCATAGAATACAATACAGTTCTAAATTACCTTACCAAGTCCCTCACCACGTACTTCATCCCCTCCTCAATGTCCCTTTAGTAATATGGAAAACAAGATATCAGCAGTCTGTTTCACTGAAACAGGATGTCATTATAATCTGTATTATCACAGAACTCCACTGTGACATATTAATCATAATAAACTCCTGATCCAGAAGGTTTACCTTTGACATGACAAATAATATTGTGAGAAAACAGAGATAAATATAGGAATTTCCTTAGTGTGTACAGAAACAGGCGACAGCAAGAGAATGTCTCAGATTCATCCAGGGCCATGTTGTGCAGGCAGCAGTGTTGCTCACAGCTCTTCCGCAAGCCAGCAAACCAAAAGGAGAGGAGAAGAGCAAATATGGGGAGGGAGAAAACAGACCCCCATAGAACGTTCCACAGGCTGTGCTCTCAGTTGCTCAAGCCAGTGGGTGCTGGTCACACACACCCTCTGGAACACAGCAGAACACACAGCTCAGGTTATACCACATACCACTGCCAGATGCTGCAGAACACGCTGCAGGCGGAGATATATATAAAATGACCTCAGGGCCATTGCTCATCATTTTGATGCTGCATCTGCTTGTGCTTTTTAGAATTCTGATATATTTTCTACTTCAAAAGTTGTAGTTACAGGCTGAACTTCATATATAGGATAGGAGAATATGTATCCATCTACGAAAATTAAGACTATCAGGAAAATGAAATTTAGATTTAAAAAAAAAAGATATTGAACTTTGCTAACTCTCATATTGCAGTCAAGATCATATAGGCCATTATTCTTACATGAGCAATTATTGCATGCTATTTTACATTCTGCCTTGTTCTGTCCCCTCCAAAACTTGAAAAATACATTTTTTATAATGTCTCAGTATTTGAATTCATAATCAGCTCATGTTCAGGTTAGAAAATGGTTACATTGCTATAGTGCTTCTGCGCTATAATTTGGCAAAAAAACATTGACTGTAATTTATTTGTGCTTGACATTAAGGTATTAACTTATAAACTTATAAACTTATCAGGAACAACCATATCAAAATGTTGCAATTTTTAATTGTTAGTTACTGAAATCCAGTTTTGAATACATTTACATTGTTGATTTTTAAAAAATATTTTTTTCTGTGAATAATTGGCATTTTCAAGTTTAGTTACATAAAATCCTGTCTCCCCTTATCAGTCGGCAGAGCAGAGGATAAGAAGCCTCCTGTTGACATGCCATTCACAACCACCCAGCTGCAGAGGACACCATGACAATGAAGATACACGCAGGCACATTTCATTTGGATTCGTGGAAAGCAGCCTTGAGGCTAAAATGAGAGGAGAAGGCAGATCCTCACAGTTCAGTGGCCATCAGGGAAAGTGAAGAAAATAGAGAAATCTGTTCACAATTTCACTTCTGTTGGGAAGCCTTCTCTTCCCCAGAGGCCAACAGAGAAAGCAGATCAGTCTCACACTACTACTGGGACTTCCAAATAACTTTTTTGGAAAGGAGTGACAGTTTTATGAAAGAAGGAATCACCAGCTAATTATTTCTTTAAACCACATGTCTAATTTTTGTTAGTGGCTTCAGATGAATATATGTGCATGCGTGGGCATGGAGCTTTAAGGTCCAGCAGCTGGAGAACTGGCACAGGCATGTCTATGGTGTCAGCAACTGTAGTGCCAGAGAGTGTGCATATCACACAGGTTGAATCAATGTTGAGTGTAATCAAACACCCAGTGTGTCAGCAAACACCCAGGTGGACAAAGTAGTGCATAAGATAGGAGGCTGGGAAGACAAGTATCACTGAGGCCATTAAGTCTGGGCTGAATGCTGGAGAGGCACAGCATCTGTGAGATGGCTCCTACAGGTCTAAGGGATATAAGCCAGTTGCTGGAGAGAGACTGGCATAAGGGTTTTGGCTACTGGTAAGGTGTTAATTATGGATTGGTTACCAGGAAAACACTTATGCGTGCATCTGTGTATCTGAGTGCAAGGTAACAGGGAGGAGACCCAGGGGCAGGGCAGGCATCTGAGCACAGCTAGCCGCTGGAGGGATCAATAATGTATGTGTCTAAATAGAGAGATTCCAAGAGATGGGGACGGGATTAGACCATTAGTGCTGCTCTGTGCTTGACTGAGTACTGTTTTCTGCCTGGATTGATCTGTGTGGCTCCAGCCTGTATGTGTATGTGCACATACACGTATGTGTATATGCAGGTGTATGTGGTGCATGTTTAAGTATTGTGTGCATGTCTAGCAACTGGGAATGAACACACAGTCAGCCTCCCTACTGGATAGACTTCGGTTCATGGAGCTGCTTCATGTACTTTTTTGGGCTACTAGATTTGGAAACTTCTAATAGCCACTGCATACACAAATATGGATTCTGAAAATAGTATTATGCACTACTCCAACTGAATTAAAATAGCTCAACATGTTTGCTGCTGTGCAACAATTCGTAGAGGACTTGCAGCTAATACAGCTGGAAAGCTGAACAAGCTACTGGACATGCACTCTTGTCATTATATATTTTTATAATTCTTAAAACAACAGTATTATCTGCAGAAAGAACCTGTTTCTCCAAGTAATACGTATCAGAAATGGGTAAAGCTGTCAATGTGACACTGAAACTAATCGAGCTGCAACGCCAGCATTACAGTTGAAGACAATGACAGCAGAGAGGCTTAGAGAGACTAAGCACAGAGAACAGATTTTCTGTGAGAAAGCCAACGGGAACTAAGCATCTGTGTGGTCTGGAACAGTGTTACAGAATGACAATAAATCCCCATGAACAATTGCTAAATCTAAAAATGGTTACAAGTCCTAAAATTAATCTACGCTGCCAAGGTCTCTCAAAAGCACAGATACATTCCTTCCTCTCAGTCAACCCCACAAAAAAGCATTTGGGATGCAAGTATTTTAACTTTACTTTTACATGACTAAAATTCCAAGGTATACCATGGTGTATCACAATCAGACAATACTCAAAATGAAAAAGCAGTGGTACACCCACCCAGATTTCATTTATTGTTATGCCAGAGAATCTTAAGCTTGATCTCAGAGAATAAAAGATAATTCTGCACAAATGAGTAAAACAGTGAACAAAAGCACTCTATTATGGAGGAGGCATAGCTGACAGTTCCTGAATCGATCGCATTTCTGAGTGATGCCTGGCCTCCTTAGATCGTTTAATGGGAATAGTAGTGATGGGCTGATGGTTGGACTTAATGATCTTAGAGGTCTTTTCCAACCTTAATGATTCCATGATTATACAATTATATGATTTGTTGAGTTGCTTGGGCTTCTGGCTGTCACCTGTGGGCAATGTCCAATCAGCCACCTCCCATCAATCCTCACCACAGAAACAGCAGGTAACCTACTGGGAAGAAGTAGGGAAAAATGTGTCTTGAAACAGCAGTGAGTTTATTGTGTGCCAACCCATCTTGAACAAACAGCCTTCAGGTAATGGGGACACCAGAGTCTTCAAAGATGCTGAGGTCTTTGAATGTTTGAAATGTATTATACAAATTGTTTCAATATTCATAATTTATATTTACTATCCCTCACCTTAAACTAAAGTGAACCTCATTTCCACTTTCTTGGACTCTACTTCAGAGTGCTGAAGACATGAAATAAATGATTCAACATCACTGTTACAAACTTTAAGTGAGCCCACACTAGCCTGATCTATGGGTAAGCTCAGATTTAAGTTGATATTACTGATTCTGCCCATGTCAGATTTGTGATTCAGTCTTGAAATTTGTCTCCTGTCATAAAGAAAAATAACTGGTACTGCCTTTGAAAGGAACATTCTCCATCCATGTTCAAAACTTCCTCTAATGTAATATTTTTTCTCAAAGCAACAACTTCTAGAATCCATTGCTAATAATATAAGCAAATACTACTTTAGCTTTATTGCAAATTTTTTTTCTGTGAATCTTTTAATGCCTTTTTCTCACCATAATTTAAATCGCATTTAACAAAAGGGAAGAAAAGGAAAAAAGTCTTAGTATATCCACTTCCTAGACCTTTGAGGGAAATAGGTATCTGTAAAGAGAGAAGAGCAAATCCTCAGAGGAGAAGTCTTCATCCTCCATACACATGCAGCAAAGCCACAGGAAAACAGGTTTCATAAATGTCACTGTTTTCCAAGCTACAACTTAAAAAATGCAAGGCAGTGACTCTCATGTTTGCATTGAAAAGCTCAGAAACACAAACCCTGGAGGCTCATAAACTTGACATAAATCTCAGACGAGTTTTTTTTTGGAAGCTGATGATCACAACATAAAAAATAATTGTTTTCAATGCTTTGGCTTTTGTCCAATTTCTTGAATCAGTTATATGCTGTTTCAAACAGTTGTGTAACCACGAGTAGAATCTGGCCTGAAGGCTGGGGATGCTTTCCTCAGGAGGATGCTAACGGAATGGTGAAATAAGCTCCTCAGATTGCTGCCAGCTTTACAAAACCTCTAACTGTACTTTCTGGAAGGGCTTTTAATGTGATAACAATTCTTTTCTGCAGCATAGTGAGTGAATAATGCAAAAATTGATAAGGTAACTACTATTTTTTGGTTTCTTGATATTGATGAAAGCATAATCAGCAAGTGAAAGTTTGTGCAAAAATGCACCTCTTGCAACTATGTTTCTGTTGCGAGTGAGAAGCATAAAGGAAATCTGTACCAAGGTATTGTTCTGACAACAGTTGTTTTTGTGTCTGTATCTTCCATCCAAGTTTTATTTTGTTATGAGCATAATGACTAGACAGTAATGCACAGGAGCCATCCACTTTCTTCTCCTCAAGAAGAAGAGGAAATATGAGAGAGAAAATTTTACCTGTAGAAACTTGCTTGTAGCAATTTTAAAAATTGTTTTATAATTACTGCAGAGAAATATTCCTGGGTGCACTGGTAAGTCTTCTTTTCATTACAATTGTTTTTTCATTACCATTCTTACCCTTTCTTGTGTCAGGGACCCAGATATCAGAAGAAGGAAGATGCTATATGATCTTAAAGCCAGGCTTTTCAAAATTGGGTGCCATATTTAGGTAACTATATATAAATGGCCTGGTTTTCAAAAGAACTGAGCAATCATCAGTTCCCATTGATTTCAATAGGACCTAGAATTGATCACACCTCTGCAAATCAGGGCATTTCTATTTAGGTGCCTGCACGTGAACATGGCAGAACTACTTTAAGCATGTGTGTTTAAAAACAACAGCCAGAAGTTGTATCACATTTTTTAGATAAGGATTGTGTTCTGTAAATTAACTCACAGAAACCAAAGAGCTGTGACAGAGACACTCAAGCTGTGGCACATCCTACTGTCCAAATTGAGTTGAGTATTTTGCTGCTAAGAACAACTTTTCTTCAAAGCTCTTCAAAATATGGCAATGATATTTGTAAATAAAGTGTATCTGAATAATTTCATATATTCTTTTTCTTTTCTAAAATAACCCGGTTCTTGCTTTCCATTTTGCTAGCTGCCTGCTGTGACACTAAAAATTATGTTAGTTATGTAACAACATGCTCTTTGTAGCTGCAGAATAAGAGAATAGTGACAGGGACTGGGGCAGCAAAGTCCACATGATGTTTCAGCTTTATCTGTTTAATGACAGCAGGTTGCAAATGTACACTTGAGCTGAAAGGAATGTTCTCCTTTATCCAACAGAACTAGAGAGGTCCAAGGGAAAAACAAGGTATAAATTGCATGAACAAGAGGCATGAAATTCATTTCTAAAGATCGTAATTG
Source organism: Numida meleagris (assembly GCF_002078875.1). Lineage (NCBI taxonomy): Eukaryota > Metazoa > Chordata > Aves > Galliformes > Numididae > Numida > Numida meleagris. Next base: position 14,768,064 of record NC_034438.1, read on the forward strand.
TGGGGAACTACAGACCACACACAAATGGACTTTAAGTGTCACTTCAGAGACAGAGAAGCAACAAAAATAACCTTAGCATTTCATGGAAAATGTCAGATTTTCTTTCAAAACCATAAATTACATCCTGTGGGGCAAAATGCCCTCCCTCAAGTTTTTTTTTTTCTGTAAATGGAAATTTTACAGACTTCCATAAATGCACAAGAAGTGTAGGTCTCCAAAGCAGCATTGACTACAAATGCATTTACACAACTCTGAGCTGCATTTTGCAGATGCAGAAGCTTAAACCTGGAAGCAACATAGGTTTGTGTGCAGTTGCATTCAACATAACAGATCCCTATAGGTCTGATCTGTTAGGTTACCTGACAGCTGCACAACCACAAAGAAATAGAGAGAAACACAGGGTTCTGGAGGAGAAGCCCAGATTTGTTTTCTTTATCACAGTCTTGCTGAAGCCTTTGCAATTAACATGCCAAGTAAACTGAAAAAAGGAGGGGGTTCAGAATGAGGCTGTTTAAAGTTGGCTAGCGTGGACATAGTTGCTGTTGTACAGAGATGTTCTGGGATTCATGTTACTCAGGTGACAGTAATAGAGAAGTATCAGCAGAAAACAGTTGTCATGTGACCCTGTAACTCTGTTTTGAATGTTTGCATTAAGATCTCAAAAAAGAATTATACTTGAAATACATGTTAAAGCAATATTTGAAAGCTGGATACAATTGCTATGTGAACAAATTGGGGAGAAGACCAAACATCTGTGATGGCAAACCAACCTGCTCCCAAGTCAAAGTTCACTGAATTCATGCCATTATGGGCAGTTACAAGAAGGTGCAAGGGAGCTTCTACAGCCTTACACCCTATTTCTCGTAATGCTGTAACTTTCTATTCTATCCACATTAAAGTGTGCCAGAAAATCTACCCTTCTGCCGTATACCATTTACCTTGGAAAAGGCTTTCAAGATCACTTTCAAGGCCAACCATCAACATGACCTACTGAATCCCATCACTAAACTGAGTCCTTCAGTGCCACAGCCACACAGCTCTTAAACACCTCCAGGGGCAGAGACTCCACCACATCCCCGGGCAGCCTGTTCCAATGCTTGACCACTCTGTTTATAAAGAAATTCTTCCTTATACCCAGTCTTAACCTTCCCTGATGCAACTTGAGGCCACTGCTTCGTGTGCTGTCACTCATTGTCTAGGAAAAGAGCCCAACCTCCACCTTGCTGCAACTTCTTTTCTGGCAGTTGTAGAGAGCAATGGAGTCTACCCTCAGCTTCCTCTTCTCTAAACAACACCAGTTCCCTCAGCTGCTCCTCATACTTCTTTTTTTCTAGCCCCTTCACCCAATTCATTGCTCTTTTCTGCACATACTTGAGTAGCTCAATATCATTCTAATAGTGATGGGCACAAAACTGACCATGGTATTTGATGTGGGATGTCATATGTGCTTAGTACAGAGACAATCAGTTTCCTTGTTCTGGCCATTTAATTTCTGATGCAAGCCAGGAGGCTCTGGGCCTTCTTGGCCACCTGGGCAAAATGCTGGCTGTCGAATAGTACCCTCAGTTCCCTAGGTTGGGAAGTGCCCCTGTTGGGCACTTTTCCAGCCAATCTTTCCCCAGTCTGTACTTCTACATGGGGTTGTTGTGACACAAGTGCAGCACTCAGTGTTTAGCCTAGATGAATGCCATGTGTTTGGACTTGGCCCAATGATAAAGGGAAAGAAGCTTCACTGAGATGCAGCACCGGCCACATATAAGCACAGTAAAGAAAACTTAAGTGGCAGGAGTGCTGGGGAAGCTGCAGTCTGGTTCCACTTTGAGACTCGACTGAAATACAAACTGCTGAGACAGCTTGCCGACTTGTACTGAAGCAGAACTGAGTGTCCATGAACATACAGAAATATTTCCAAAAGAGTACAAAACATATATACCCTCGCACTGTGCCAGAAATTGTGCAACTTGTTAGCTCAGGACAAAATAGTGAATCCATTCACATTAATTGTAGCGGCAAGGGAGGAGGCAGTTGCATTCTTTTTTTTCCTTTTTTTTCCAAAATGTATATACCTCATGTAAATTCTGTTCACCATTTTTCCCTTATGTTAGTTACAAATATTCCCTTGTTATATCTAACTGACAGCACTTTCTCATACTCCTTGAAAAAAGGCTGTGGCATCATGTTTCTATTCTAAGGTTTCCTTGCACTTTTGACTCACAAAAATCGCTTTCTTTGTGATTGTTCTACTTACAAATAATTTCTGTGTTATTGTATATATACACAAAGAAACTCAGGACCACATTATTCAAAACTCCCAAGTCCGTGGAAATAAAAATAATAATTAACAGAGAGATTGATGCTGGAGTCCTGAATGATATGTGGTTCAAAAATAATCAGATTAAACAAAAATTACTGATGACACATACTACTAAAGAGACTAAGTACAAGAAAATATCCATCTACTGTGACACCTTACAGTCAGAAAAAAAAGACGTCAGGAAGAGACAATTATACATATTTTTGCGCCTGAATACAATGTGTTGTTTGTTTTTTTTTTTTAAATTGAAGGAATGAAACGTATTAATTGCAAAGGTATTTTACTAACCAAAGACTTCAAACAGTTCAAGGAATCTTCCTGTCCTCTCCTCTCCCAGGCAGTGCACAGCTAGTGCAGGGCTTTTTACAGTACTTACATGTTCCTGCTGTTTCTTTCAAGACAAGTGGTAGGCATTGCCACAAAATGGATAAAGGAAACAACTGTGTTAAAAAATGCATTATAAAAAGTCTATTTTGATTTTGAACTTCGATCTTTTTCCTTCATCTGCTTTACAGAATGACCTGACAAACACCCAAACTGGCACAACTGAAGGGGTGAATTCAGGTAAAAGAGGTCAAGACAAGCACTTCAAACTAGATTTTTTAACAAAGCATATTCTCAGAATGACACCATCAACTCTGCCTTTCGAGAAAAGTCTTTCTGCAATACACGGCTATAACCCATGCTCTTTGCCTCCAGGTCCAACATGTTCTTTACTGCTATATTAAAATGTATTTTACAGTACTGATCAGCTTTCTTCTGAGATCAAGTTTTGTGAGAAGAATTTTTATATCTTCATTCAAACTCCTGATGAAGGAGAAGATTCTTCTAATAGCATGCTCATTTACTGAGTTGCAACTGTTATCTTTCTCTTAACTTTCTACATGTACTGAGCGTGTTCAGTCCTAGTAGCCCTGGTACCTTTTGGCTTTTATACCAGTTCCCAGCTGTCTGACTTGACAGTCTTTATTATTATTTTTCCCCATCCATTTACATACTTACTAGAAGTACACATGTGTCAATGATTTCATGAATATATGTTTTCATCAACCAGCTCAGATCTGAATAAAAGTAGAACCACATTTTCAGGAAGATGTCATTTAACAGTTTTTCATTTCTCTGTGAAGATTTGGCCTATATTGACAAATCTGCATTTTGTAAAATTAAACCCATTCGGGCCTAAATACTAATCATCTTATTTGCATATGGAAAATGATAATCACTGCAGTCTACACAGTGACTGTCTTCAGATTGCATGCAACTTTGCAGGACAATGTCCCAACTCAGTTAGATCTGTTTTCTTCAGAAAGGGCTTCCTGCTCTGAGACAGCTCATCTGACTTCTGAGAAATTCAGGAAGTTTTCTTTGCTCCATTCATCAGAGAATTGCTGAGGTTGGATAGCATCTGTGGAGATCACCCTGTACAACTCCTTGCTCAAAGCAGCATTCCCTCCAGCAGATTGCTGAGGGTCATGTCCAGGTAGGTCTTTCATACTGTTTCCAAGGATGAAGATGCCACCGTCTCTCTAAGCAATCTGATCAATCAATTGCAGATTAACATCACCGATTAATTACAGATTAAAATATTCTTTTGACTCTCGATTAAGCAACCAAGCTAAGGACTATTAAATTTACTGCGTTATAGATCTTTACAGTATATATCTGTGTATGGAGCTTCCTTTTTTTATTGCTGCAAATGAATAAGAAGACAGACTGATAGACTTTATCTGGCATTTTGATGAAAAAAGTATAAAGCAGCTCTTCTTTAGGAAATATCTAACTAAAAAATCAGTGGTATTTCAGAGGTTTGGGCACTAAGAGAATGTGGAATCTCAGTCCAGTCAGGATCCACTCATGTGAGATATTTTGAGGTTTTTTTGAGACATTTTGAGTAAAAAGCCAGCTGAGCATGCATAGACAAGCTGCTACTTCTGTGAGTTTATAAACTGCCACCACAATCTCAGTTTTGAAAAAATAATTCAACCTCCCTTATTCAGTCAAAGAGGTACTTCAGTACTTAAACCAGAGTTCCAAGTGACTCTGTAAAAATGAAAATCTAAAGTTCAGTGTTGAGTTTGTCTGGACAGGGTGTTCAAGTTTAATGCTTTATACACACAACCATCCAAAATTTGTAATAATGAAATATTTTTTTCTACAAGATTTCAGAAAACTCACTATTTACTTTCAGTTAGAACAAGCAAATGAACCTTCTTTACTTCGAAGAGTAGCTAGGTCTACTAACACTTCTTTGTAAAAAGAATATTAATATTTATTTATGCTTTCAGTAATGACAAAACATTAAGTCTCGTTGCTAACAGACACCCCTTTTGCTCTGACGGCATAATTCTGTACCATATGTACATTATTGACAATTACAATTTCTTTTGGTAACATTCAGTTACACAAAGATGACTAAGAAAGTTGGCCACTATAGATTTAAGCTGTAACAAAAGTCTCTTCAAGCTTACTCTGAAAAGATTGCTAACAGCTGTTTCTCTTTTAGATTTCAAATGAAAACAACCCACAAAGCTGACAATATTTAATATGGAGACTTGCTGAATGTGCCTTTTCCCCATGCCTTTTCCCAAAATTGAAACTAATCAAAGGATGGTATATAAAACTAAAAAGCAGGTGACGCTGATAGAAAGGGGACTGCAAGGAGGAAAAAGTGATTACCAAATCAAATACAAAGACATTCATTATGAGTTGTAATTCCCCTTTCTTTGACATTTCTTCCTCAATTTAATTAGTCTCTCCTGAGACTCATAGTCTTAGCAGTCTTCTATGCAAAAGAAAACTTGCTTGCCAAGGAAAATATGTCCAAAAGTCTCCATACTCTGCATCAGTGAGACTGAACTCTATAAATAACCTCAGTGAAATCAATCACATTTCCAGCCCGCAAAGTCAAATTATTAAACTTGACATCTCCATTATATCCAGCTGTAGCATAATTCTTCTTCTCTATCAGAGATCTTCTGTTTTGCCTTGCAGACAGCAGAAACAGTGTGGCTGTGGATGGCTAGCAATTCTTATGGGAGGCATGTAGGAATATTATCAGCCCAGATTTAACAGATCTAAGAGATCGTATATCCTGTCTAGGATCCTGATCTCAGGATCCTGATCCTGAGATTCTTTTGTGGGGTACAGAAGGATCTATTAATTTAGATGTCAGATAGCTGAAATAGAAACAGTGAATACAGACTAATTACTATTGCTCTGAATGTTCTCAGTTTTAGGCAGAGTTTTGTTGCTCCTTCTAGAAAATGGATGCTGCTTTGCTCACATTTGTGTATCCAGCTGTCTGCTTCAGGACGTGTTCACCTGTAATCATTTTTCAGTGCACTTTTACTTCTGTTCACCAGTTTATAAATGAATCTATTTTATTATTATTTTTTCTCCTACTTCTTCAGTTCTACTCACTTTCAAATATGGTGTTACTTTATTTCTCACTGTCTCTCCATGAAGAATGCATAATAGTGCTCAGCTCTAGCAACAACAAACTAATAAGGAGTTCTTCAGCCTTAAAGAAATAAAAGAAATGACAAAAGAAATGGAATAATTTGCATCAGTAAATGATCTTTCCACTTTACTACTCCAGATGGCTATGTCCTGAGTGTCAGAAGGCTTCCAAGTATTTTTTTATCAAGCACTATATTGAATACTGTTTTGTAAGTAGGCAACAAAAACAGCTAATTCTCTCTTATTCCACTTTCCAAAGTGCACAAAATACTCGTAGTTATAATTACACAGCCCTCTTAATATATTTTCCTTCCGTGGATGCTAAAGCTGTTGGCTTTATGGCAGTTTACCAACAAGATAGCCTATCACTTCAAGCATTTTCCCTCGACATCCATTACTTTATGACCCAGTTATCTGTTTCTGGATCTGCTCCTAAACTGCTCACAAAATCTTCCTTTTCACTTGATCTTCACCCACATCATCAGGGTCATTCAACTCTTTGCAGGCGAAAATTAGAAACTCCAAAAAGAGGAATGAACAAATTCCTACATTTCCACTATGTCTATATACCTAGAGACAGCTCAACCATTGTCATATTGGAAGGTCTCCAAATCACAATCCTTGCTGGATTCTCTGGGTTGAGGACTGATGTAAAAACAGGAGCATTGCCTGCAACCACCCTCTTCTCCCGCCTCAAGGCAGAAGGCATCTAGTGGCATGGGAAAATTTGCATTCCCACCAAGTACTCTACCCTACAGGCACCATAATCATTCAAGAAATGAACATAGGTTCAAGGGTTTTTTTCACTGCTGTTATGCTCTCAGCCAGAAGCAGAAGGAGAAATCATACATCTTGCCATATGTCTCTGTTAATAACTCTGATGTGCAATCTTTGCATTTCAAGACCAGAATTTAATGCTAACAGCTCTCTATAGCATTGTTCTTATTGATTTGCATTTTAACAGTCTACATTTGTCAGCAGAAAGAACAAACAGATATAGATATCAATCTACTTCCTTGGCATCATCATTGAAGTAGCTGAGCTGGTCACAAGTATCTGTAAACAAAAATATTACTCTTTATATGCAAGCTATGTAAAGCATAGTTCATTTAATTTGCCATTTCAGAATCCAAGCTGATTTTAGGAGGAATTTCTTTTTCCTCAGTATTTTCGTACACTGGCAGATTTGCCAGTATTTCCACATATTTACAAATACAAGTATGTCAAGAACATGTTCAGTCGAATTCTTACCAAGATGCACAAAAAGAAAAAAAGGTGATTTCAAATACGTAACTGCATGAAGGGAACAGTGAGGTGTTTTCTAAACTGACCTTCACTTCCTGTCTTTCTTTGTGAACAAAGTACAAGAACATAAAAGATGTTTACATAATTGTCCCAGCCTTACACACAGATAAGTAACTGTTTGTCCTCTTCTATAGCATAAAAAGAGAAACTCTAGACTTCTTAAGCAGTCAGATTCCTTCACAATAGACAGATGCTTTGGACTGAAATTAAAGTTTAAAACTTTCATCTTCCTTTAATCTTCCATGGTTTCATACTCTGCATTGCTCCCTTTCTCTAGGACATTTGGGGTAACTCAGAATTCCAACTCTATAAAAGCTTTACAATAATGTATAGATTAACACCCTGCTTAGCCAGACATAAAACCAGACTTTTAGCCCCCGTGTCAGCAAAAAGGGGGTTTATTTCAATTTATCCAACTGCCTCTCTTCTATTCTTCACAGTTGTACAGACACTGAGCTAAAATGATTGTTTTTATGTCTTTTCAGCTCTTATCTGCTTTTCTTCATCGTGCTCCCTACAGAAGGTGGTGACAGTATCTACTACTAGCAGGCACTATCACGGTCAAACCACATATCCGTTAGGTCAGAAAATGTAATTATCACTGAGTTGTCTGAATTTTTATTTTTTTAAGTAGCATTTTCAGTAATGCTTGAAATGCTGCTCAGTGTGTTGAAATACTTATTAAGTCTCCACCTTCCATTTCCAGTTTCAAATTTGCAAACTGCAAAGTCTGGTTCCTCCCTGCTTGTCAACCAGTGGCAAGTTTCTTGAACTGGAGTGGCTCTGTGCTACCACTGTGATGATAAAAGTCATCAGCAGTAACATAAAACTCAGAAACGCTGCCCTTTGATAGGCAAGTTCACATTCTCTGAAAGTTGAGTTGCCCAGACCTCTGAAATATGATTCTTTGTTTTCCTCATCTTCTCCATCGTCTATTCACCAACTACTTCATAATTTTTATATCACTTTATACAATTTTGCAGCATATATATTTTCATCTACACTTTTTAACTTCTGTCAACAACAGTCTCATACAGATAACTTCTCTGATTTTTAACAGTCCTCGGTTTGTTTCTAAGTTAATCAATCCACAAGCTAATTTGGATGAGAGGCCTTTTCATGTTTTGTATTTCTTATACAAGTGACTACACTGACAGATCTTTTTATTACAGTTTTTGACATGAAAATGTTGTGATTTACTGAGGAGGAAAGAAGGACTTCAGAAATTCCAGCTCTTGAAGCAATTGTATTTGCAAAACAAAAACAAAAACAAAAAAAACCAAAAAACCTGTTTGGTCCATTGAGAAATCTCTTTGTGAAAGGTAGGATGGAGATGACATACAAAAAAAACCTCTCAGCCAAAATATATCTATCCAGATATTTTACCAGCACAGCTACAGAATTTTCTGGCAGATTTTTAATCTGCATTGGAATGCATTCCAATCACAACTGAAATGATGGATAATGCTCTGTAAAAATGTTACACTAGTAATTCTTGACTCCTACAAATCCTCTTTAAGGATTATTAATTCCCTACCAAGTACATTTTTTTAAAATATTTATCTGAGAGTTACTTTCCTTTAAATCACCAAACCAATATCCTATGGTGTAAGGATACCACACATGTACCACGTAACTACTGTGCTCATAACAAACTCTGTGTACTACAACCTCAAATCCTGAGAGATCTGAACACTAACTTAAAACTTAAATTGGAAAGCTGGATCAAAAAATCTATCCTAAGTCCAGTTAGTCTAAATCATCATATTTTTCAGGGAACCTAAAATAAGGAATAGAACCCATCTGAAATGGATTATTCCATATTCTTTTTTCAGGGCATGCACATTCTGCTAATTCTTGTACAATTCATCTTTGAATAAGCAAAGCATGAAAGAATGAGAATGTCAAGAATCTCCATGACAGTGTTTACTCCAGTGCAGAGCACAAGAAAAGTGCTGTTTTCACTTTGTCTCCTGATATGAATTGCATGTTGTCTCTTTCATTTTCCTACGTTCTAAAGAAGAAACCTAATGACTATAGATGATTCATGCAGGAATAAAATGGGCAGATATGGGAGGGGGAGATGTTTATTGATTGAAAAATTTGTGTCATTTGGACACTGATTTCTTATCCTTCAGCTTCTGAGAAATGTATACTACAAATTTTCCTTAATCTTAGGCAAGCAAATTTACCATTTTTTGATGTGTAAATTTAGGTTGTCAAATGACACTTTTTTTCACTTGCGTTCTCAATCCTGAATTATATTCTGACCTTGCTGAAATCATTAACAAAGTCACTAGCAACATCTGTGGAGCTGTGATTTTATTCTGCATGTTTAATTGTAAGTACTAAATTAGTAAGTTTTAAGGCATATTAAGTTTCATTAAATTCACTAGGAAACATTTCATTTGCGGAAGAGTTTAGGACAATGCCACATCTTTAGCACTGAGCTGCTGCTCTTATTCCTTCTATTATAAATAAAAAAGCTGAATCTAAAAGAAGACAAATGCCTACTCTAGCTGTACACATCTCAGTCTGACAGGATCATGGCCTTAAATCTGGAAATCCCAACTACGCAACACATTTCTCTGTCAAAATTTCTAAGTTGACAGCTTATCACAAAATAAATCCAAGTAAAATACTTGGCATTAGAAAGGAGGAGTGTGAATGTTATTTTTGTAAAAACTCATTAATAGAATTGCTAGACTACGGTGCTTGACATAAAACTATTTTATCCAAACTCTGTTTAACATGCTTCAGTAAGTATTGCTCAGAATAACAATATGAGTATCAGCTGAGAAATAGTTTTCAGTTCATGATCAGCATTAAAAAGCTTTATATGATGCAGCTGCATGCTTAGGAATGAGATTTATCTTGACATTGAGTAAAGGCATGTAACAAGTAATTAACAGTGGGTCATTTTATAGCTTTGGAAGCTTTAGGGGGGACTGAATGCTAGAGAAAAGACGCTGCATAGTGGCTTCGTCAAAGTCAATGGCAGAATACCCACCAGCTCCAGTGTAACCAGAGTTCCAGCACAGGAATTCAAATTTACTACTGAGGTGAGAATTGTAACAAGGGCACTCAAGCAAGCAGGAAAACAGAAGTATATTTTTCAGTGTAGACTGTAACCATCTCATATTAGAACATAAAAAATAATAAAGAATACATAAAGTGATTCACAGTGCTTGAACTTTATGTAGTTAATTATATTGTCAACACACAGTGAGAAATGTTCAAGAATTAATTAGCCCCAGTATGAAGATTTTATAAAATAAAGACTTTCAAATAGTTTCAAATAAACAGTCATTACTAGAATACTGTTTTTTTCTCTACATTAATGAGCAAGCATCTATCCAAAAGCACTGTACAAGAAGATCCCAAATCTAAAACAGTCAAGACAATTCATGCAAAGACTTGTAACATTTTAAATTAAAATGCAGCCAAAAAATATCTAATCAAATTATAATAATATGCTTTGTGTGTGTCATAAAGTTATAGTCTGAAACACCGTGTGAAAATGTGAAAATAAATCAAAACTGTTTGCTCTCCTTCAGTTTTAATAAAAATCAGTATATGCATGCTATTCTGTACAAAGAACAAATAAATTCGTGTTCACTGTACTGCGGGTACAATAGACAGCCTGCTTTCAGAATAATAAACAATACAGGGGGCAAGGAATATTTGTGAAGAAATAAAGGATAAACTGGTATCAAATAAACATGGGACAGATGGCAGATCCACTTAAAGCTGCTAATAGGCTGTCAGAGGGAAAAAAAAAGCTACTGTGGAGGAAGTTACGTGGATTTATGGGAAACGGAGAACTTTTAAAACTGCTTTTATAACTATTTTTTTATCCTTTTAAAAATAATCTGTGAAGTGCCTTGTAAAATATGGCTCTCAGTAATTACTCTGTCAATGTGATTCTTTTTTTCCCACCAACATTGATCAAAGAGCAGTCCAGCTCGTCCATTAGAGTCATTATTGGAAATACAAAGGAAAGTAATAGTGTAACAAAAGGAAGCTGAACGTTAAACATTAGAGTTCCAAGAGCAGCTGGGATTACACCATCAAGTAAAATACAATGCACACCACAAAAAATTCCTTCATAAATGATGATGTCACAGAAAGTAGTGCCATGAGACTATTAGAATACGTGTTCTAGTTGTGGAGCGTCATTTTCATTTTTCATTTTTTTTAAATGCAAGAGGGGGCTGTGTTGCATATTTTGTCATTGTGATTCTCATACAAAGCTAAATTTCATCAAAGCTTAAATCAGACTACTTTCCAGCTCAGGCTACATTATATTTTCTTATGTCTCAACTAATTTTTCTAGAAATTCTGACATACCATCACTGCTGCAACACTGTTCATTTCCACTGGCTTTTGTGAATGATTTTTCGATTTATGCTAGTTAGGCTGCTTGCAAAATACCCTCAAAATTATGTCTCCCAGACTTACACCTCTGGCACTGAATTTCTTGAATTATAAAGCAACCACATGAACCCTACATGTCATATTACAACAATAAGTACATCAAAAACTATATTTTGTTCTTAGACTATGAAGAATTTCTTCAAAGAGCTGAAAAGCACAGGGTTAGTTTTTTGCATCATGTAATCTTCAAACCATTCTCCATATTCTACTGGCAGAGCTATGTTTTAATACAACTCTGCAAGGTATATCGTATAATATATACATACAACTTTAAGCCTGGCACTATTGAACAAGCTTTCTGTTATATCTAAGAGACCAGTGGGGACTTTCTGACAAGTGTTATTTCTGTTCAGGGCACACCAAGTGATTGCTTACATCTGCTCCTGTTTTCATCTCAGATGCCATGATTGAAACTGTAATGGCATACTCTATAGCAGTCAACCTCAAATTTACTGTTTAGTGTGTATAAAAACAAATACATCAGTTTACCATAATAAGGCTAGAGGAGTTATGATCTATTGTGACCTTATCTCCATTCCACTACAATTAGATATATATGCAGAACAGATTAAAAAGTGGTAATTTATGCTAGAATACTTTCTTCTCATTTTGAAATAGTTTTGCACAAGGAGAGAAGAAATGGGAAAAGTTATCTTGATTTTTTAAGACATTTGTTTCTGAACACAAAATATATATTGCTGCTTTCCTTCCATCATCTTCTAACATCTATCGTGCAACAAAAAAAAAAGAGAATTAATAGCAATGAGTTACCATCTTGAACAGCTCCTGTAGGTACTTATGCCAAGGAAACTCAAGGAGTTTAGAGTGACAAAATCAGGAGCACAATTACAGAGGGCAGACTGGGAAGACTGCAACCAACAAATTTGTCCTTGTTTTATAATAAACTCTGTTCAATATCTGTATTGGATAAGCAAAGATCAGCTGCTCTTTCCATCCCATCTTATTTATTTATGATATATTTTCCAAAGAAGATGCTGTTTAGAGCTTTTTAAAAGATGAACTTGAATTAATATATCAGAAAGAAGTAATTACCAAAGGACTGGAGGCACTCTATAGCGAAATGAGGAAAGCTGTTGAAAAGCTTTATCCTGACCAGAAACACTCTACAGAGGCATTCCACCCAGCACAAATATTAGATCCTTTGTAAATATAGTATACACATATATGTATATACACATAGTATATGTCAACGGTTGCCCTTAGCTTTGTTCTAAAAGCTAAAAAACAGACTTTGCCCGCATCCTCCTCCAAAAATGTCAACGGTTTACAGGCGTTTGGCCCGGTTCCATGACGAGTGGGGCAGGGGACCCACGGACACACACCCCCGGGAAAGGGAAAAGGGAAAAGAAAAAAAAGGGTAGGGAGATGGGCCTGAGAGCAAAAACAGCGGCAACAATCTGAGGAGAAACAAACTAATTTACTAAATAAGATATCGGAATGCAAAATAACACACTATAATACAATATAATTACAGTTTAAGCTGATAAATCCAATACAGCGAGAGAGAATGTCCAAAAATCAAGGTAGGCCTTACTCTAATACCAACGATAAGACGGCTGGAGAGGGAGGTGCTGCCAGGATGAGAGATAGGTGGAAAGTGAAAAGGTCTCGTGATCTGCGAGTTTTTATCTTTCCCTCTGACCAGAAACGGTAACAGAGGAGCAAAGTCCCCTGGGGAATGTAGTAGTCCTTCTCTTCTGAGAACCAGGTGCATACACTACCTGATGTTATGGTGTGGAATACCAATAACCGAAAATCATAAAACCATGATGTAAACACAGTATATATACCATATACAATACCCTAAAAGTTATTCTTTGTTATTTATTTCCAAATAGCATTGCCTATCCCTAGTTCAGAATCATTTTTCTTATCACTTTTATCATTCATTTCAAGTAGAATCACAGAATGGTTTGGGTTGGAAGGGACATCAAAGTCCATCCAGTTCCAACCTCCTGTTGCAGGCAGGGTTGCCAACCACTGGATCAGGCTGCCTAGGGGCCCATCCAACCTGGCCTTTACCATCTCTGAGGACAGAGCACCCACAGCTTCTCTGGGCAACTTGTTCCATGCCTCACCATCCTCCAAGAATCTCCTCTTAACATCTAATCTAAATCTCCCTTTTTTTCAGTTTAAAACCATTCCCCCTATAGCCTTCATGTATACATGCATTCTGAAGTTTTTATGTTCTCAGATACCCTAAATATATACCTTTTTAAACTTCCTGCTCACCAAGGAACTGAGCAATCAAGCAATGAATTTTGCAGAACTTATGAAGATTTTGATAGCATTATATGCTGTTAGTCCTCTCTGGAAGACAGCATACAAGCAGAAACAAAATGTGAAATTTTAGTGTTTTCTAATTCTGGAACTGCTCCAAATTCATGGAATTTCATGGCATTTTGACATATGCTTACTCCTCACAGAAGTGTTCACAAGTTGTTCAAAAATGCAAACTTAATTAACGTGTACTGCCTTATTTCAAAGTAAAGAGGATTAACTACTACTTGAGAGAAACAACTCCAATCCCAGTCAACCACTACTATGCATATGAACACATAGCTGCAGTATACTTCAGTAATGTATATCTAAAAATCAGATACAGTCTCAGACAACTTAATATTTTTTCATAAACTAAAGCTTACAGTATCATGCAAACTACTCTTTACTCAATCAGAATTAAGCCCAAAACAAAGGTAGTAGGATTTTCATTATCTTCCCTGCAGTCATTAGGAAGTTTCAAGCCACTATCAGTGAGTGTTACAACACAATATTAAAAAGAACTTTTTACTTTTACAATACAAGCACTTATTTTGGGTGCTCAGATTTTGGACACACAGATTTTGGACATGCATTATCTGCTAATTGTTATCAGATGAAAATACAGCTTGCTTTCTTATTTCTTCCATCTCCTTCTAGAATATGTCACCCAGTCCACTAAAATGTATCTCCCCCATCATGATGATAGCGAGGAGGAATCATTCCAAAACATCATTATTCTAATTTCTCAAATTTGTTTATTCTGTATCTGATCTAGATTGAAAATTACAAAGTAAAAAGGAAGGAACACGAGCTCTACTGACAGAAAAAAAAAATCCGCTCTCATTAACCTTCAGTAAACAATACAGTTTGCTTCTGAGTTCACTGAGACCAGTGTTTCAGCTTCTGTTAACTTCAACGTGCACTGCTGCTACAAGACATTTTATATGCAATTTTACTTCAAATGCAAATTTAGAGGCCACAAAACCATAAGAAGATAACTAGAGTGTTCAATATTTTCTACACAGTACTATAATTTTCCAACTCATTGTGCGCTATGTTCTCCTCCTTGTGGAATAATTTACTTCGGTTATTTCATTTTGAGAACTCAGGAGAAGTCCACAGTCTCGTAGAATTCATCAGCAGTAAGTTTGAATGTAAACAGTAAGAAAAACATTTCAAACATTCATGACACAGTAGTACCAATATGTACATTTCTATTTTTCTGAGATTCTGAGATCTAAATATTGATTCCCACATGTTGAAAAGATATATAGGCACTACCAAGGCTGTGAAACTATCCTGGGACATATTAAAGGCAGTATGGTAGTGCTTCAAGGATTAGTTCACACATACTCTCTCTCTCCTTTCCTTAAGTAATATTTTACACAGAAGAAAGTTGAAGATAGCTTGCAACTTGCAGGAAAAAAAAGCAATAAAATATGATGTATAGTAGTAATGAAGGACCAAAACTTCTCTAATTTAATGACCCTTCTTCAAACTGAATGAGGATGAAAATAGGGAAAGACACATGGATTCAAGACTGCTGTGCATTGCATGGGAGTCCATCCAGGAACATCCCTAAAAATGTCACAGTGTGACATTTTGAGCTCATACCAAACAAATTCCTAGCCTGTATCAGCTGGCTGTTTCATGGATGACAGTCTGTCTTCGATATTTTTCAAACAAAGAGAGAAATAGAGGGGAGGCAAGTATCCTGAATTAGAAATCTCTGAAATAACTGTTCATAGTGGGTAAGAACAATGCTTGCAGACCATGTTCCTGCTTCCTCTACTGTTTCTTTCTACATTTCTTGGAGGGAAGAGGAATTTCTTATTTATGAAACATCCCACTAAGTGCAGATCCTTTTAATAAATACTTCCTATGGCTCCAGTCCTCACACAAGCTGGTCAGTCATGTTAAAAAGAAGGATTTTAAGAGATGTGCTTTCTCACCTTGGTGTTAACAGCAACTCAAAGGCTGAAGTTCACATATAGAGAAAACAAATATTTTTCCAAGGAGCAAACTCTGCTCACTTTTTTGGATTCAGTGACTTACAGAAATACCAAGAGATCTGAAAAAAAGCCCTAAAACTCTTCTGAAAGCTTAGGTCAGGCAGGATAACACATTTCTGGTAGCATCAAAGCTGAAAAACACCTTTTTAGTAATTAATTTTTTACTTCATAAGCACTGAGATCACCACCACTCTTGACTGCTCAGCACAGTTCTTTACGTATTTATGAAAGTTACAGAGCTTTTGAGATGCATGGAAAGCCTCGGGAAGAAAATACTGAGCAGATATTAGTGATTATAGCACATACACGCATCTGTCAGAGGTATGAAAACCTAGTTTTCTAATTGCCATCTCACCTCAAAACTGCAGTGGTTTGATGCTCATGTATTTCCTTCAACTGTTAACTGGAAGAATTACTGCAGACTTAGAATCACAGAATAATATAATCTTAGAATCCTTAGAGTTGGAAGGGACCTCTAAAGGTGATCTAGTCTAACTCCTCTGCAATGAACAGGGACAACCAGATAGATGAGGTTGCACAGAGCCTGATCCAGCCTCACCTTGAAAGTCTCCAGGGATGAGGCATCCACTACTGAGCAACCTGTCCCAGTGCATCGTCGTCCTCACTGTAAAGGACTTTTTCCTCATATCCAACCTAAATCTACCATCTTTCAGTTTGAAAACATTTCTTCTTATCCTATCACCACAGTCCCTGCTAAAGAGTCTGTCCCCTTCTTTCCTGTAGCTGCCCTTTAGATACTAAAAGGCCACTATCAGGTCACCTCACAGCCTTCTCTTCTCCAGGCTGCACAGCCCTGGCTCTCTTATCCTGTCCTCATAGGAGAGGTGTTCCACCCCTTGGATCATTTTTGTGGCCCTCCTCTGGATGCGCTCCAACAGCTTCATGTCTCTCCTGTACTGAGGACTCCACATCTGGACGCAGTACTCCAGGTGAGGCCTCACCAGTGCAGAGCAGAGGGGCAGGATCACCTCCCTCACTCTGCTGGCCATGCATCTTTTGATGCAGCCCAGAATACAAATGGCTTTCTGGGCTGCTAGGGCACATTGCTGGCTCATGTCCAGCTTCCTATCCTGCAGTACCCTAAAATTGTCAAAGTAGTGTCTTGAGGTGTTAAGTAACTCTAACTGAAAAAAACCCATGACATTATTTTATAAAAGCATGTGATCTACAAACTAAGCAAACTCTGAAATGCTGAAATGCAATAAATAGACAGGAAATAATATAGCTGAAAATTATTTTTTCACCAAAATATGAATAACAACGGAATAACACTTGAAAATTATTTTAATGACATTATCTTTGATCATTTTCAGTTATTATATTCTCTATTTTTTTACATCTGTACCAGTGCTTCATAGTTGCTATAATAATTAAGATTAAACTCCATCTTGATTAGCATTGAGTTGAAGTGGTCAAAAATTCTCTTAGAAGAGTGCACAACATATAGAATTTAGTAACATAGCTTTAGCCAGTCTATATTTTCCTGTAGAAAATCTAAATTTAGAGGATCTTTACTCCCTCAAGCCCCACGTTCTCACACCTAAGAAATGCTGAGCCACTGGTTGACCAACTGAAGTATTGATGGAATAAGGATACCCTTTCCTGACAAGTAAAAAAACCCATAATGCATATCACTTCTTATTGACAACTTTCATCCAATTCCAAGCTTGCTTTCTGTCATATGATATGAACACCTTGAAACAGAAGACTGTAATCTGGAGGAAAAAAGTGCAAATAAGCTGCAAAAACTTTTTCTTTCCTAATGGACATATGTTGGCTTGGTGCATTTTGGCTGTATTTTGTATATAGTCTGTTGAAATGACATTGACAATGTCACAACTGTCACTTTGCTTAAGGAACAGTACTCCATTATATAACAGAGCTTAACTTTATAAGCTCCTTTATACTACTCAGCCCAGCCTTTCTAAAATACAAAACATGGGAAAAACATGCAGAAAAAGAAAAGAGATACCTTTGACTGGATGTAAACTCATACATGAATTTAGATCTAGTACAATACTCTCAAAATTAGGAAGCCTCAAGTAAATTTATGAAATCATATAATGAAGTGATCAATTCTTGTGTAAAAGGTATTGCTGGGACTGGAAAAGATCTGGCCAGAAACCATGGCCAAAACCATCACATTTTACCAAACATGCTGAGATTTTTAAAATATTTTCATTTTGTATGGGAAAAAATATACATATAATGTGTAAGAAACCAAACATTTAAAGGAAAATACAACTAGATATACAAGATTTTGAGATGAAACTTACAAACTAAAATAAGTTATCATCATCTTTCCTCTACAGTTCTATGTATGTACACTTAATTTTTAACATATTTTTCTTCACTGTCTTATGTTTCTGCATGTAGAGGAAGTGTTTTATTATCCTTGGATGATTCTTCTCTTTTCTATTGTGTGAAGGCGAGGAAATAACTGAGTACAGGCTGGTCAAGAGACCAACATGCAGACAGGTACCATGGCAGAGACCAGCTGAGTTGCCATTTCAAGCTATATTTATCTACAGCTATGGCTTCAGAAATTTATCTGAACAATTTTTCTTAAGAAGTGCAACACACTGCAGTAGATAGTAGTAGAAGCTATGACATGTGCAAAAATATTTGTCAGTAACATTTCGGAACAAGATAATGCTTTTTATAATTTTAAGTTAACTCAGGAAGAAAAGACCAATAGAAAACTGTACAAGAGATATGTGAGATACACTACACTCAGCAAAAAAATGAAATGTGATCAATACACTCTTTAAAAACAAGAATAGCAAAAGAATGGAAGCACTGAAGAGTTTGTAATTGGTTAAAAGCTGAAGAACAAGTCTAGCATATTTTTGAAAGAGTGGGGGTGAGAAGGCTTATGATGTGTGGGCAGTGTTCTGACACAACAGACATTTTAAAGAATCCAAAATAATAGGAGAGAAAGGCCTCTGGAATGCAAAACTGAAATCTACCCTGAACCACACAAATGCATACACAATTGTGGAAACCAACACAGTATAAAATATGATGCCTATCTTACATGAAAAAATGCATGAACAGGAACAAACAATAGTGCTTTGTGAGTTTGTAAACAGGAACAAGAAGACCAAACTGCATCATCTGCCATAATGTCTGTTGCATGAGTGAAAATAAAGTGCTATCAGCCTGATGGCATAAAACTTTAAAAAAAATTTAAATTAGGCAATGATGTATAGGCAACTATTTTGCCAGAACAAATTTAACTGGTATTAAGAGAGAAAGTAGGTGAAATTCTGATAAATTAAAAGATGCGTAAATGGTAAACAAACTACAAGAATAGTGTTCATCAAATCACATCAGTTGGGAGGTAATTCTACAATACACCTGGTCCACCTCCATGACCAAAATAAGGTCAACTTCTGTCCAGTTGCTTAGATCCCATCCAGTCAAGGTCTGAGTATCTCCAGGAATGGAGATGCCAAAAGTTCCACTGGCCTCTATTCCAGTATTTCACCAGTCTCATGATTAAAAACAAAACAAAACAAAACAAACAAACAAAAAAACCCAATAACAACAAAAAAACCACAAATATATCTTAGTATATAATCATATAATCCAAACTTGTTATTGCAATTTTGATCCACTAAACTTCATCTTACCCCTGTGAAGCTCTAACTTCACCTTTTCACCTTTATTAGGCAGTTCTACAAAGCAATAGAATTACCCAAAGCTTAAATAAACCCTGATCCTCTAGCTGCCTCTCACACAGCTTGTGCTCCAGTTCCTCGAGCATCTTGATGGCCATCCTCTCAACTTGCTCCAGTACATCCATGTCTGTTTGGTACAGAGGAACTCAAAACTGGAGCCAGTACTTCATTTGTGCTCTCACAGGTGCTGAATAGAGGGTAAAAATTACTTCCCACAGGGACTACTCTGTAGACCAACAGTGTCCAGCTTGCACTGTTCATAGCAGCACCAAGGAAAGATACTGCAAAACCTGTGTATTTTAAATGGTAAAATTAAACATCTTGCGATGTGTAAAGACTGTCAAAAGAAGAGAACCACACTTCAAGATTAATAGACTAAGCAATTGAAAGATCAAAACTCTATCAATGTTAGAGCTGAAGGCACAGTTTATGGACAGAACCAACTGAAAAGGAAGGTATTTTTGGAAAGAAGAAAAGATCAATGAGAAGAACAAATATTTACACCTCTGAGCTGATGAAGCGAGTGCTAAGAGTAAAACAGAATAAACATTTGTGTTCATTTAACCCATTTCACAAAGAGCAATCTTTGAAGCCAGCTGAGGTCCTCAGCAGTAGGCTAGGAGAAGAACCTGAGCAGTAATAGAGAAGGGTTGAGGGTTTCTTATTTTCAGGTTTATTTACTGCAGTGAACACATCCCAGGAATACATCCTTTCTTCCTGGCATGCTTTACTTTTACATCGCTAAAACACTTGTGTTAAATATTCAGAATGTACCAGCTGCTATGAAACCCAGCAGGCAAGTGACCCCTTAGGGTTTGCTGTGTGTCTCCACAACCATGTTCAGAGGCAAGCTGCCAGACAGCCAGGGAGGAATGGCTTGCCATACATTCAGATCAACACCCTGGTTTGGAATGGGTACAAAATTTGTTTTAATATTATCTTTGAATGAGAAGTGGAAAAGCACTGCACTGTGCCCCACTAAAGAAAAGCTCCAGCCCACTCTACCCAGATAAAAAGTTCTGGGAAAATTTATTAAGCAAAGGATGGTAAAATTACTTTCAAATATGCCTACAGTTATGTTTACATTTTTGCATTTGTTTTCTCCATGGTGACGGAGATAGAACAGAGTGTACTACATGTTAGGTCAAAAGCCTTAATTATTTTCCTGTCAAGCCTGAATCTAATATCAGCTTATTGCCAAAAAGAATCTGCTGCAATTACCATGCAGAACACACGTTAAATCTAACAGTGACATCTTTAACACACTGTTGAGAAACATATGAGCTCATATTTGAGAACTTCCTCATGATTATTGTTACTGTACTTGTAAATCACATAGCCAAAAACGAATTCATTTCAATGAAATTCTTGAACTCGCTTTGCCTTTGAAGGTATCATTCATTTGATAGATTGAGAGCAAGGGTGGTTAAAAGATGCATTCATCTATTTGAATATATTCACACATGCAGAATAAAATATGAGCTAACTCTTTAGCAATATGATTTGGAAGGAAGACCTACTGTTTTGTTTTTTTTATTTATGGTCTCCACTGAATCCTTATTATTCATTTAAGCATGGGGGGATAAAGGAAGGAGAATGCATATATGCTGGATAACTTTCAGGATCATGAGGACATTTTATCAGATATTTCAAAGATTTAAAAAAACCAGAATATCATCATTAAATACTAGTAATTTTAGAAATTAATATTTAGCAATAATTATTCATTTTGAAAGATGTCTACCCATCATGCTGAGCTGACAATTTAAAAACAGGGTCATTCTGACTTACCAGTATTAAACAGCATTATATTTTACCTCTTAGAAATCTAAATCAGCTCTTTAAGACCTAAAATAAGGCCATGGCATTATTCTTTATCTTTAAAAAAATGACTAAGAACCTTCCAAAACTGAATTATAAACATGAAAGTAATAGTTTTTTGTTTTGTGGGGTTTTTTTTGAAAAAGTCATCTAGTCTGTCATATGCAGCCTCACACTGAGCTCTTTTTTCACTTTTCACCAGCAGGTTCCTTCCCACTCATCTGGTTTCCATAGGCATAGCTGTGACAGAAACATGGCACTCATAAGCAGGCAAGGAGCAGTGTGGTCACATCAGCAAGTTTCATCAGGCGATTGCTTAGCCTCAACAGAGACCTATATGGATGAAAAACTGAAGCTGCCAAGAAAAAATCTCTGCAGTTGCCAAGCAAATTTCTAAGGAGCTGTGAGGTGTGTTGAGAGAGATGACATAAAATCCTGTTTGACTCATACCCTTCTGGTAAAATACAGTGCAAAGTCAGTCACTGAGAGATTATGCTGCTGTCTAATTATTGAAGTAGTTGTTGTGGTGTCACATTCCAAGCATAAAACACACAAGTGAAGCACAGTATTTATTCTTTTGATGGCCATCCAGAAAATTATTGCTTCCAATTGATCAGCATGGAGAGAAGTGACACTGGAACAATTATAAAGGCAACAAGAGAGTTTTTATATATTTTCAGTATCAGGAAAAGGAGAAATGAAAGAGAGAGTTGAGTTAAGGGGCAGAAAAAAGCAAAACAATACAAGGAATTTTAAATACTTTGCCATCATATGTCAAAACACTAAACGAGGTAAGAATTCATCTCATTCATGGTGATGTCACAAAAATGTTCACCAGGAATTCATTTGAAAATGTCAACCTCTTCATGTTAGACTACCGTTGAGCTGGAAAAGCTATATTATTATAAAAATCAAAAAGCAGGAATGTCAGGGTTGAAATATCACAACCTAAAGAACTGTACGATGTTCTCCTTCTGCTAAGACGTTTGAGACTGAATTCTGATGCTCAGCTGTTTGTAGTTAATTGCTTTGTAAGGGAGCTAATAAAAAGTACAGGAGGAAAAAAGTGTGCCAAGTTCAGTCCTGGGGTAAAAAGACTGACTCAGCTCCCTTGATTTCATTTCAGTTCAATTCACTTGCCTCCAAATGAAATCAGTCCAATATTCTTAAAAGACATGATAATGAGATCATTAGTCTTTATCTAGCAGATGCTGATAATTCAACAGCGACTATTTTTCAGAACAGTATTTTTAAGTTTCAGAAGCTCCCCCTTTCCAGGAAGGTTAATTACTATAATGTGTTTATCTAGTTCTCTAACAGTAATACCCTATGTCACATGGCGATATCACTTTAAAAATAGGGCAGATTAAATAAATCTCTTTACTTGTCCTGTAAAAAACATTTGTTGTGGTTTAAAATGCACTTTCCAATGTACGCCATTAATGGCTTGTCTTCAGAAACATTAGGGCATGTTTAACTACAGTGTTATGTTCTCCTCCACAGACCCTGCAGCAAAGTTGAAAGAAGATAAACAGCGACTTAATTCAAACTCCTACTGGCTAAATATAAATGTGCACTAAACTGATCTGATCAAAATTAAGCAACACTGAAGAACTGCTTACGCAAAGCACTATGCACTTGCTAACTTCTACTACAGCTTATTTCTGTAGTTCTCACGTTTAATATCTTTAAACAGGAAAAAAAATATTACAATATGAAAAAACAAGACAATTTTTACCACAATTTTCACATTTAACTTTGTTTTGCAAATTTTGGAATTTTTTTTTTTTCAGAATCAAGCCTAAACTTAACATCTAAGTAACCCAGTGCTTGACATGTGTGTTTAGCCTTTGCTTCAGTGCCTCAAAGCTAGATGGAACTGATTTTCAAGCTTGAAGTTAAGCAGGTTGGGAAAGGGCTGCACACAGCAACAGCCCCTTTCTGCGAGAAATGATCACAACTGCCCAGAGAAGCTCTGGGTGCCCCATCCCTGCAGTTGTTCAAGCCTGGGTTGGATGGGGCCCTGGACAGCCTGATCTGGTGAGTGGCAGCCCTGCCTACAGCAGGGAGTTGGGACTGTATGACCTTTAGCTCCCTTCCAACTCAAACAATTCTGTGATTCTATGAACTTCTATTTCAGTGAAAAGTGACAAAGGGGAAAAAAAAAAACTAAAAACAAAAAACAAAAAAACCCATTCATATCCAAAAGGATGAGCACTGAGCTGTAATATCTCAGAGGAAAGATCTTGGGTGATGATGGTCCCATGAAAAGAACAGCCTGATGCTCATCTCTGGTCAAAAAAGCAAAGCATGCACTGGCACATTATTGAGAAAGAAACAGCCACCAAAACAAAGTTTATTGTGCTGTGGTACAATCTCTGGCCTTCTTGTAGCTTAATTGGACTGAGGTAGAGTACTCAGTGCTTAGCAAGAATCACTTCCTAACATCTGTTGTCCACTGCTATTCGTAATCAGAAGAGTCAGACATGCTAAATAAAATACTGAATTGCTAAGAGGAGCACAGGAAAGAAAAAGAAAAACAACTATGAGACTCTCAATCATCCACTACTTTCAAACAGAGTATATTTACCTTAAAAACTCAGCAATTTCATCTCGCTTTTCCATTACAATTAGAAACTTCATCACTTTTCTATCAGAAATAACTAAATTAAAGCAATTTCCTCCTTTTATGAAATCAGCTTGACGTCATGCTTAAAAAGCTCCAAAGTATCAAAAGATGAAAGGTATTTTCCTACAATAATTTGATTACATTGAAGTCTAAAGGTTTCCCAGAAGCAGATACGTACATTTAAGCAGGTGAGCTGTATTCCGTGTATTCCACCTCCGAACTTGACATGAGTCTCCAGGCACAAAGAGGAATAGAAAACAGTAACAACTGTTAACCTTGGATTTTACAGTGATATCTCAGTGAGTGAGCTATAAGAACGTAGATAAAGTTACTAATAGCAATTATTAATTGTATTGCAGTAGTCCCTACAAACCTCAGCTGAAACCAAAAATGCAACTCTGCTAGTAGTTAACGACAGCAAAAGTCTTTGCTCCAGAGAACACATATCGCAAAATGTAGGCAAGATGGATAAATGGAATAAATAGACCAAAATGCTTAATCAGACTAGAGCGCAAATGATGAATTCTCCACAAGCCATGAGCTTCAGCAGAGTACTTGGAGACTCCGGTTTCTAATTGCATAAGCAAATTAAAAGGGAAAAAAAGAAACCATCTGAGAAATGGAATCAAAACAGAGAAGAGATGAAAATTATCCTGCTCTTGAAAATCTGGGTATCCTCAAGTAGAACCAATACATTCCTTTGCACAGGTTGCCTTTCTTTTTCCTCAAGTGTGTTAAGAAATTCTTCAAATAACCTCGTCAGCTCCGCTTCCTGTAGTTTTTCAAGGCACAGTGCTTCAGCAAGAGAAACACAGATTATAAGAGCATTCCTCTTCTCAGGAAGAGGACCCTTCTCAGAGATTGTCTGTGGAAGGAAATGTTAGAGTAGGGATATCGGAAATAGGTCTTTTTTTTTTTTTTATTTACCATTTCAGAAACATTTCAAGTGATTCTGAAACACATACTGAAGTGACTGCATTAACATGGTGTCAATGGCATTAAAAAGACAAGTATAAATGAGTGGCTGGAGGAAGAACATTATGTTTACAAGCAGGTGAATGCTGCCAAATAATTTTGGTGAATATTAATGTTGCATTTCTGTCAAATACATTTAACTTCTATTCACAACTATCTTTTTGCATTGCAGGGATAATTTGCCATAGCAGGAGGTTTTAAATTCATCGTAGAGAACATGAGAAAACAGAATTGCTATTTATAACTGTGAATATTTATAACCAAAATACAACCGAATTTTTTCTGGACAGAAAACACAAGAGCATGTGACTCATTTGTTCAGTTAAAATCCACAGAAATTTGAAGGCCAATTTCACTTTCAGTTCTGGTAGATGAATCATTGCTTTCATATATAATCCTGCAAAGTCTCTATTCAATAAATTTGGGAAAAATGCCGTGTAAATAGTGAGAAGGAAAAATGAGTTTTGATGGCTTTATATTAATCTATAGGAAAAATAGTCTTATCTCTGTGTCAGAATCATTAAGCAAATATATGCTTACGCCATAAAGAGACTAGTCTTCAAACAACAGCACTTCTCACGTCATCCGTTAGTTGTGTATCTCAGTAACTCAAAATTAGCACTGTAGTGTAACTAAGCACTTTCAGGCATTAAATAAGGAAACTAGCATTTCTGGAATAATTTATAAATGGGGAAATTAGCATTTCCATTCTCATTTACTTGAGGAAGCAATAAAGAACCCATGAATTATTCCTGTGAGTTTCTAATAAAAGGTATCTGATGTAATAACAGATTACAGTGCAACAATGCAACAGTAGGGGTTAAAGGTAATTTCTAGTTCTATAACCTGGAATCTACACTGTTTCTGCTAAGATGCTGTTACTACAGGAAGTATGATTGAAGACCTTTGGCTTCATTCAGGCAGAGGAAAGCAGACTCACAATCCACTACGTTATCTTTAAACATTGAATACATTTTTCCCATTGTATATATAACCCTATTCCTTTGTACTTCTACTTCTGAATCCCCTACTATGAGAGTTTAAAAGCAGCATCTCTGCCCAGGCAAGACAGTTTGAATCTGTGAGCTTCTTCTGCATCTCCACAGCCACCATTCCCTCCTCCTTACACAAGGCCAAGCAGTCAGTCCCACATGCTCACAGGTGGTCTGAATTTGGCCATATGTCCTAGTCTAAGCAAGGGCTGAGTTGCATTGAGCACTGTACAGGCTGGCAGAGTAAAGAAGAGCAAAGGGAGCTCCTGAACAGACCATGAGAGGCATGATCCATTGCCACAGCACCAAGCAGGAGAAAGGAAATGCCACTTCCTAAGACATAGCTTGCTCCTGATGTCAGAAGTTCAGCTAGGGACTGCAATCTGAAGCCATGTGGAGAAGGTAGAAGGAAACAGGAGACAAAGGCTGGAAGCCGCAGATAAGCAAATGTTAATTATTATGCAAAACTCTCGTGAGAAGAGAAAAAAACAGATTTTAGGAGTAGTTTCTTTTCCCTTGGTAATGGAGCAGCATAAGGAGCAGGTCTCCAGACCCCACACCTTGTGCCTCATTCAGTGAGCCAGTCATCAGCAAGCATCCTGTTTAACTAAGCAACTTCACAGCAGAAGAAACTGTCTGTGTCAACAGCATACGGTGTACAGAATCCCACAGCAAACATAACTAATGCAGTTGTCTCACTAAGTTATTTTAGTGATCTTCTTCTGCATTACAAACTCAACATTGTTTTGAAAATTAGTACATTTCCTTTCCCAGAACAGACTAGTATACATTTATGTTTCATAAACTCTGCAAGTAGAAAGTGCAAAATAAACACATATAGTGGAAGTTACAGAATCACAGAACTGCAGGAGTTGGAAGGGTCCTCAAGAGATCGCTGAGTCCAACCCCCCTGCTAAAGCAGATACCCTACAATAGGTCACAGAAGTAGGTGTCCAGATGGGTCTTGAAAATCTCCATAGAAGGAGACTCCACCGCCTCTCTAGGCAACCTGCTCCAGTGCTCCGTCACCCTTACTGTAAAGAAGTTCTTTCGCATGTTAGTATGGAACTTCCTGTGTTCAAGTTTTATGCCACTGCTCCTTGTCTAATTGTTATGCAGCACCAAGAAGAGTCTGGCCTCATCCATTTCCCTCCCACCTCCCTTTAGATATTTATAACATTAATCAGATCACTTCTCAGCCTTCTTTTCCCCAGGCTGAACAAGCCCAGGTTATTCAGTTTTTCCTCATACAGGAGACGCTCCAGGCCCTTAATCATCCTTGTGGCCCTCCTCTGGACTCCTTCTAGGAGATCCCTGTCTTATTTGAACTGGGGAGCCCAGAACTGGACACAGTATTCTAAATGTGTCCTCACCAGGGCAGAGTAGAAGGGGAGGATCACTCCCTCAACCTGCTAACCACATTCTTTTTAATGCATTCAAGGATACTACTGACCTTCTTGGCAGCAGTGGCACACTGTTAGCTCATGGCCAACCTGTTGTCCAGAATAACACCCAGGTCGTTCTCCTCAGAGCTCCTTTCGAGCACGTCAGCCCCTAGCCTGTACTGATGCATGCGGTTATTCCTCCCCAGGTGCAAGACTCTACACTTGCTCTTGTTGAACTTCTTAAGGTTTCTCTCCACCCTACTCTCCAGCCCATCAGGTCTTGTTGAATGGCACCACAGCCTTCCAGTGTGTTCACACATTATTTGAAATACTATTTAATAAAACCAACCTCTGTGCATAAACTGCAAATAAATGATAGCGTTCAGCAATATTCTGTGACAAATTTTATGTATTTCTGTATTCTAAATAAACTACAGAGTATTTGAATACTATAAAAAACAGCAACACAATTTTGTAAATTCATAAATTAGATACGTGTAAGAAAAATCATGTAGCAAAATTAATTTTTCCTATACAGTGATACCTACTTTTCCCTCTTCCTCTCTCTTATAACAAAACCATAGTTGTTCCTGGCTTGAAAATAAATAGTCACAGTCCCATTTCTTATGTCTCTTTTGTTGTTAGTCCAGAAAAAAAATCAACATTTTTCTGATATTCTGATGGAGCACTAAATGGAAAATTGATGGAAAAAATAATTCTTGCACAGTAAATTGTTGGCACTGCTTCTTCATAGTTGCTGGAATCTGACCTTGCATTTGTTATTTCTTATTAAAGATGTATGTACAATTAATACATAATTTCTCTGTTTCCTCTGAGGTGTGTCAAGCCTTATCTGTGCCAGGCCACTGATTCCAGAGGTAAATTGATCAGGATGCATGTATTTCAGCTGCTGGTACACTGGGATACATTTTCTATTAATTGTTCTGTACTGCTTTATAATTATTTTTTCTATAACGAGTAATTTTTAATGGACCTGATATATTGTCTAGCTTGTAATACTGAATAAAAATAGAAATAACACAAGTTTTAAAGGGCAGTTGGGAGGTACACAAAAATACCTCTACAGTGAACTGAATCGGCCAGCAGGATACCTTCCAATTGCTTCTTTGGCAACCTTGGGTAAACTGGTGCTGCATCAGAAACAATGTGACTTCCAACATCAAATAAAGTATTTCAGGTAGTGCAATAGTGCAACTAATGAACAAATATAGAACGCCATTTGAGGCAAGATTTCTTAAGAACTTGTCAATGGATTGTATAAGATGTACAATTCTTTGTCCTACTTAGCTGAGACAAGGGCATGGATTGCATTATCCGTTATAATACAGATGCTGAAGCAAGGCTTTGTTGCCTGCTCTTGTAATTTAGCTTGGGATATTAGCTATTTCTCATCTTGCAGTCTTTTGATTCTGTATTTAAACCTATTATTAGAATAGAATACCATTATTTTGGAGATTAGAATTTGTTTAACTATTTGAGTCAGGAAATGCTAAAACTAAAAGTATTATTCTCTCCAGTGGCTCTTAATGAGCTAATGTAACTTTTTGAGTTATTTCCATGAAGGTACTGATGAGTATGCTCATATCCATTTCACTTGCTCTTCCACAAGATCAAAACATTAAGATTTTATTCCATTTATTGGAAAACTGATGAATGATGAAGTTCATGACTCAAGTAATGGATGTGACAAAATTTGGTTGTATATATTAAATGCAGAATGATATCAAATTGCTTACTGTGGAGAAATCAAGGCAAGGCATTTTCCCCACAGCTTTCATGTTGCTATCTTCATGAACAGCTTCTATTTTATTAATTAGAATATATCAATCTTCAGTTAACTGCATTTCAGGATTAGCTTAGCAGCTTAATAGAGAAGTGAATAGAGCTCAATGTTAAATGAATACTGAACTTCTAAAAAAAGATCTTACAACCAGTAACTCGTCCATTTTGAAAAAACTCTTTACAGACACAGACAAATAGGCTTACCCTCTCACACTGACTCTTATCAATTGTAAGCTGAAGATCATATGCTTCATCCTGTCCTACAGTCTCATTGCAAAGAGAGATGTCACATCTGTGGAGCTTGTGCAAAACTTAGCAATAAGACAAGCTTACAATGGCACCAGCTTTCCAGTGCTAGGAATATACTGGTGAAAGAGGAAGCATGAAAATGGGGGGAAAAAACACAGCATGTTAAAAAAAATTAGATTTTATTCATGTGTAGTAATAGCGAAACAATGATTTAAGAGAGCAGAAGGCATGAAGATTCAAAATCAAACGAGGTTTAATGGCAAAAACAGACAAAGATGTAAATTCAAAGCTTGAGTTGTGGACACGTTTCTCATAGTACACCTGGGATCCTGGGCTGGAAGCAGTCCAAGAGCTCAGACTGTCTGAAGGGAGGATTACGTGCACCTACAGCATTTATCTGACCTGGACAGATCCAGGACAGGATTAAGAGCAATACTTCTGGTTATGTATGTGTGTCTTTGAGAAACTATTTCCTAATGTACGGGGGTTTTTTTTGTCCACTGTCAGTGCTGTTCCCACTATCATACATTACTCAAACAACAGTGTGATCTCTCGGTCCACGCAGACAGCATGCTCAAACACTATTTAAAGGACAGTGAGAAAATAACATCTTGATGATGGGATACCTAGTGTCAAGCAAAGCACATGAATATGGAAGCTGTAGGTTAATAAATACATCATTTAACCTTATCTAAACACAGACCTTAGTTTTCCAGTATAAAAACTTTTCCAGTATTATTTTTGTGAAGTCAAAACCACCAGCAGCAGAGCAGACAGCACATCTCAGAAAAAAATACGTATAGTCATTGGGTGGCAAGATTGTTGCTTTAAATGAAATAAAATTCTGTGCAGTTGCAAACAAAATATAAAACCTAAACTGCAGTATAAATTTATGACAGATAAAGTCCTGCTAAAGCTACTGCCTATTTCTTTGGGTTATTTGAAGGTGACATTAAAATATCAAGATATGTGAGGTTCTGTCACAGCCCATACAGAATAATGCTGACTTTCAATTCAAAATGCTTTGAGTATTTAAAATAAATGCTATCTATTTCTTCTCCTAATTCGCTAAAGGCCAGTTTGGTAGGTCTTCTCAGATTGTCTAATATAAGCTATCAGGAGCCAACTCTTCACAGATTTAATACATGACTATCAGTGTCACTATTTTTAATAAAGATATACCTACCTTTTTATCTAATTTGTGATTTATCCTCATTCCATGATGATGGAGGTGGCTCCCCTTTTTAGGCTAAGAGATCTGCCTCCATCTCACCTGACGCATGCAATCACACAGAAGGGCAGAATCCAGCACTGCACCGTCCTCTGTGTTATTTTTTACTCTCCTAAATCTGGGAAAAGAGAATGTATGAATTTGGGGGCTCAGCTTTCAGTACTGCTTTGAATCCTGTACTGAAATGCTTTACTTTCTCCATCCATCATAGAGGGAAATTGGACCTTGAAGAAGGTATTCTGGATAAAAGATAAAAATCAATGAATAGCACTTGATAATGCTAAGCCTTAGGTATGAAAATCCTTAATTTTATCTCCCTGTTAATAACATTAATGGCCCAGAGAATTCCTTTTCTGAAAGGGTGCATAACTGGAAAATAAAAAAGGAGTCTTTGGAACTGAGGAAATGGATAATCTCTTCTGAAAATGAATGAAGTGAAACACCAGTATTTTCTTAATCATACTCATTGAAACACTCAAGACTTCAAATAGCAGATTCCCATATCAGATTACCAATATACACGTTCAGAAACAAACTCCTTGGGACAATTAAGGACATTGGGAATCACAAGTCTCCCTAAATATAATTTCTGTGGTAAATGTTGGGCTTTCCATGTTGCTAGCTTTTCTGTTGCAAAGAACAAAGAAGGCATATAGACATTAAGATTAGAAAAGTATTAAATAATGTATGCTGTAATTGAAAAGTAAAAGCCAGGCAGCATCAAACTGTTCCAAGCATTATAATGGTTTTGGCTGTTCCTGAAAATGAGTCACAGTATTGCAGCAAATGCATGCTCACCAGCCTCGGTCTGCATAAAAATCTGTTGTGGTTTATGTAATTGTAAGTGACTCAGTTGTAGATCTGATGAAAAAAATACAGAATTGTCTCATATTGGAAGTACATTTCTTAGGAAATGGAAGTACAGCACTTTTCCCAACATTTTCTGGAGGAGAAGGAGTAAGGAGGAAGTTTACACTGCTGAAGCATCCTGTCTCACAAGTAAAACTAAAATTGCAACAACTCTATAAATAATAATGAACAATAAAAGTAAAATCAGAATGTTTTCTGGCACCCTACAATATTCCAGTTGAATAATATTCTTAATTCTTCTTGTAGGTAAACTTAAGAGTATGTTACTCTCTTCTTTACTGAAGCAAAGAAAAAATGCCAAAAAACAAAATCCTTCACAAAAAAAGAATTGCTGAACAAGAGACTGTCATGCAACTGGAGGTGTGATCTCAAAGCCAAATTCTGAACATAAAACAATGCAGTCCTGTATTCATTACGGTTCCTTTGGCATCCGCACCCTAATACAAAAATCAGTGGCTTTGAGAAGTGAAAGGGAATAATTTCCAAATAAACTGAACTAAAAATTAATCCTAGGACTTCACTGGGAATTTGATCGTTTTCAAAAAGTCATAAATTAACTGTTCCCATATTGTCTTCCCTCATGGTTATGTTGCACTCCAGCCCCACAAAAACACACACAACACAAAACATATACAACATATATGGCTCTCATATATAGATATAAACACATATATTTATATGGCTCTTACTTGCAGATAAATGATGATAAATAAATTCCAATAATTTGCTTATTAATTTATTAATTTATTTTTCCAAGCTAAGTAAATGATCCTGTATTGACACCAACAAGAATGACAGAAAAGAAAGCAATAATGGGGAAAGGAGAGGATAGAAGTGTGAATTAGGAATAGAAAGAAAAACAGAAAAGTCAAAGCTGCCATAAGAATTGTATTTCTGTGCATGATTTTTCTTACTGCAAAACACATTTCCCTATATTAAATGTTAAAACCAGTCCCTGATCCTTTTATTTTTTCTATCTGAAGAAAGCAGACGTTTCTCTGACTTTGAAAAGCTGCATGTATATATTTTCCTTCTATAACTCTCACAGCAATCAAAAAATATCTCACTCCATGGAACTGCTGTATTATCTCCAGAACACTTCTGGAAACACAATGATTAAATTCATCTGGAAATCAATTTGCTTGGCTATTAGTAAGCAACGTTCCATTACCACAAAGACCAAAAAGCCTGGCCACTTCACAGAGTTCACTAATAAGAAAGAATTATTACAGCACATCAGCATTGACCATTTTCCCAGCAATGAGCAGCAGTTTTATAGCGCTGTTAATATCTTTCTATTAGCTACTAGCTGCCGACACCGTAAAAGCAACTTCTTCCACCTCTTCTCTCACTGGTGGTTAGAAACACTTTTAAGTAATATGGCAAAACTGGCAAGGCTCAGGAAGGCCAAAGGTCTGATGTTAATATTCAGTGGAAATGAGATGGAAATACCAATGCAGAAAAATATTAAAAATCGTAGTTTGAATTTGATACTGAAATTTTGGAACAGGATACAGAAATAAGATCTACCTATCTGCTTGTCTTCAGGAATGAACAGGAAAGGCTCTTTTCATCCCAGATATGTATCAAACAAAGCACTGACACATCTCTGTGTGCACTGTAGCAGGTCCAAGAGGTTTGCAAAAAAAAAAAAAAAAAAACAAATAGTGAGACATTTCTCACCAAGAAGCCTGGAGGTCAGACCACTTATCTAGTGGAACAGATGAATTATGATAGTTGCCTGCTGTACAAAGTGGAACTTCTTCCATGGATCAAAAAGGAGACAGTCATCTGATAATGTAGACTGTCCGCTTGGAATCACAGAAATGTGGCCAACTGGGTAATTCATTTGGTTCTTAAGCATTCAACATGACTTCTTTCACACTCTGGACACCGTTCTTTCTGGCATCTTTATCCCTCCCTCCTCCTCTACTTCAGTCAAAAATATTCAGATCTGAGTAGGTTTTTGCTCACTAGAGAGTTGTCATTAGTACCTTTCTATTTTTTTTATAAGTACTATATTGGTGCCCTTTAATTGGCATCCTCTTTTGAAAGCTCATATTGGCAGAAAATGCCAGCTCCAATTATGCTACATTCTTAACACGACACTGCCAAAATTAAGGCAAGATTGGTATGCCACCTTTGTGTTACAACACAAGGTCAGACATTGCTACTTTTATTACACACACTGTCTGTTGTACACAAAAAATAGAAGAACAGAAAAAGAAATCCTAGTGGGTAAGAAATATGCAAGAGTTTAGCAGTGGAATTTTCCTTTCACTGGTTACAGCAGTCTCCTTACTTCTTTCTCCAAAAATGGTGGACAACATACATGGAACAAGAAACTCACTGCCGACTGAAACATTGAAAAAATTAAACATATTATTCCAAGAAACTGATGATCTCTGGCCTTATAGCTACCCAAGACTGTTGCATTTGTCATTATTTTTATATCGCTCATGGAATTGATAGGAAAAATTCATAGTATGAAGCAGCTTCAGGGAAATCCTGTGAGCTCCCCCACACTATTGTGTTTCCTAGAATCTTCTTCCTTCCTACAAACTTGGTCATAACTGCACCTTGAATATAGCAAATCACTAAATTCAAGATGTTGTGATGAAAAATGAATGTAGACAAAATAAAACTTTGCTTTGATGGAAAACTCTGAGAGCTTTTTCCGAAATAGTACATGGTGTATTAAATGTCCCCTCAGAAGTACAGGTTACTATATGTATCTGAAACTTGTCTTCTCTTTAAAATTTGATACAATCACTTTCAAAGCTATCTTCAAAATATTCCACATTGTGGGCCTGAAACCTAGAAGTCTGTCAAATGCTCCAAACGGATGACATAGGAAACAACAATGCTCCCCAGAAGAACTGAGTATTTCACATAAAAAAACTCTGGAATTTCTTTAAAGTGTGCTTAACAAAATAATAACAAACATACCAAAATAAGACACATCATGTTACACAACATGATTGCTGAAGGAAAAAAAAGTCAAAAGATATTTTTTTCCTAAGTAACTTGAGAAATAACATTTTTGAAACAGTATTTAATTGGAAAGCATTACAAAGTTCTTGGAGAAATATTAATAGAAAGAATAGGTGGAAGAGTCAAAATCTAATTGGCTAAAAAACACAGTAATCTCAAATCCACAGTAGATGGGGTGTTCATTTAACCCTGGACTTGGCATGGGCACAAGGAAGCAAGAACAGCAGGGCATCAGAAAGAGCTCATCTCCAACAGCTTAGTTAAGTTCTTAAAGACATGCTCCCTATCAGCTATAGAGATTGCTTCAGCCTCACTGATCTAACAGGAATAAACAGGATAAAAGGATATAGATGTGTGAATACTGCTGGATCAATGGCTTGCAATAGCTAATCCTCACTACAAGGGAAAATAACATCTGAGGGATCCCCTTTGGCCAGTGTAGATTCTCACCAACTCTTACTGGCAGTGTTCCTAAAACGCATTGAACATTGATAAATTTTAACTGTTGAAGAATCGTGCTGTAGCACCAGAGAAATCAATGACAACAATTAAATACAGGCATCAGATTATATTAGGTGTCATTCTGGATAGCTATCAACTATGTCAAGGTTATAAACCAATCTGCATTACCCTGAGAATGCCAAACCCCAACTGGTTTCCAATTTTAAAACTGCTGATTGTCTAGGAACTGGTTGAGACAGGACAATATAACCTTTTATCTTACAATATATGTAGGTGGCTTTTTTGAGATGTCAAGGGCACCACAGCAAACAAACAACTGTGAAGGACGGGGAATCTTCAGCTGTCTACCAATTTCAGAAATCTCAGATTTGGAAGTCCACTTTGAGTTAGCTCGTAATTCTTTCCTTCAAGGAAATAAGCAGAGATGTAGCACATCAGGAACCAAGAAAAGATGTCATTTTCGGGGAGCTGGGGGTATACAGGACTGACAAAATCACCTAGGGTCAGAAGAGAGGTCCCTCATCAGCTGGACTTGATTATCTTCTGTTATCTTCTATCTATTCTATGATTTTATGATCAGCGTAGGTCTGTTCCAAAGGAGCCATTTTGTTTTATCTGATAGAAACTGCATTTAAAACTGGACTCCAGTATAAAAAAAATTGTATAAAGTAAAAGAAATACTACCAGAGTGCACTATAAATTGTAATAATGACATCCAAAATAGAATCAGATTTCAAAGAACTGCATACAACATGATATGTCATGCGCTGTTCTGAAGGTGTGTAGATTTTACCTTAGCCTTTTGAATACAATACTTCACTTTTTGAGCCATTTTGCCTCAGTATTTGTTCTTATACTGAGACTTATAGTATAATTACCTATACTATACTTATACTATACTGATAGTGAATAGTTATCAGGGCAGCAGATCTGTTCAGTATTAGACTACTCATTATTTTTCTGTGATTACTGACAGTTTATCCCATTGCACTGTCATCTGGAGATAGATTAAGTCACCAAGCTCCTTCAGAGATATGATTTTCATGCTTTTTTCTTAAAACTTCACACTGAGAACTTAAGGAGAAAAGCCTTATTAAGATGTGCTTTTTTCATTAGTAAAATTTTTTTTTTCTACTTGCTATGGCTAGTTAAGAAAACTGAAAGTCTGATGATAGGCCAAATCATGTGAAGATTTTGATATGCTTCTACTTATTTAGGAGTTATTATAATTGATTTTGTTCTACCTACCCAGTAGTGCTCACCACCACCAACCGTGAGCAAATTAAATTTTCTCCACACATCTAAGAAATATATAGTAATTCTTCCAAAGCACATGAAGTATAATGTATAAAGCTGTATTTCAAGTACAAATACTTGATTGGCCATGGAAATCAATATGAAAAGCCAGAATCTGGCCTAAATCATTCTTTTTCTGCTTCTTTGGATATATTCTGAAAACATCTAAGGTAACAGAATGATAGCAGTATCACTGCAAGGCTCTGATACTATCTGAGAACTGGAAGAGACCATGCCAGTTACCTGCTTCACATTTTACTTAAAAATAAGAGCAACTTAAAAAAAAAAAAAAAAAAAAGAAAGATTAGATTAGTCTGTTTCAAATTTAAAAGAGCTTTTCAGTAGACATATCTACATTTTCGCTTGCAAACAAATGAAGCAGGTCACCAAGATAAATCTTGATTAGATTCAAGAGTTTCCAGTAATTTCAGTAATGTGGAAAGTTCTCCAATTTTCATCAGTGCAGTCTTACTGAACTTAGTTGAGATGAACAGACTGGAACACTGAATACAAAATACTATAAGACAAAAATAAATGAGCTTCGTCTTTTCATTCTCTCCAGCTCATATGCCTTAATTCTCCTAAACACAGGCAAGTTCTCAGTGCTAGTGGTGGCTAGGAGCTGGAGATCAGCTCTAGTAACCAACTCCAAGAACACCCCTCAGTTGCATATTTTGACATCTTGCCCTCCAGTGCTTAATGTGTGTCTGGGCTTCTTGCCCAGTTTTTGGGAAGAGATGGACAGTTCACATGGTGCTGCTTAGTATCGTAATGGGGAGCACAGAACTGCTGACATCAAGTTGATATTATGTCAGGGCTGCGGCAGTGCCCTTCCTGTGTGTGTCACGAGACACTCACTCCATATATACCCGTATAATCACCACATATACCTGTGATGCTCCAATGCTGTGCAAATGCCACATCTATTAGGCACTGCAGCCAGCACCATGAACAGGTTTTGGTTTGGCAAAGCAGCAAGCCAGCGTAGCCAACATCCCTGGCCAACCCTGCCACAAGCCCATCCCGCTGCCGGGGCAGAGGAATGCCATGCCTCCCACCTGCTTTCAAGACATCTGCAGATAATGCAGGGGGTTTTCTTGGGTTTGTTTCCCTTTGTAAAATAAGGCACAGACACTATAGTTAAAGATGTTTAATGAGGAATGAACTCGAGGTGACAACTCCATGTAGTTTAGGTTTTGTCTGGGGTGGCCTTACAAAATATCCAATTAAAATTTCTTAATTTGTTTAGTTAAAAAACTGTTTTTCTCTCTTTCATTTCAAACTGTAAAAAAAAAAGAAAGAAAGAAAGAAATACGAGTATCTTTTGGAATGCTTAATTGCAATAATCTAATTAAAAATCTTCATTAAAATCTCTTCTGTTTTGTATCTTCCGCTACAGGAATGGACTCAAAGCTACAAAGTCAGCAACAGTTTTTGCACCAGCTCTGACCTTTCGCCTCCACTGCCTGTGAGCACACAGTATTGGCTTTCTCTCTTCCCATAGTTGTTCCACAAAATAAATAAAAACGTGGGCGACCAAAAAGAAGCGGCAGAATAGATGTCTGAGAGCCTATTTCTTAGTGTGAAGAAAATGAACACCCGGAGGACACTCAAGTGCATCTGTAGCTCAATTTAAAAATAAACTGTGGTTTGATTAAATTTACTAATCAGAAATGTGAAGAAGTTAAAAAATACTTAATGGATTTGAATCTCTGTATTCCAAAATCATATTTCAAGCATAAAATATTCAGAAAAAAAGGAGAGAGTCGTGCCCTGAAACAGTATCTCTGCCTACTTTGCTAAGGAACTGAAATACTGCATAGTCAAAATTTTATACACAATTGGAAAAAAAAAAAAAAACAGGCTAAGGCCAGATGAAGGCTAATAAGTCTTCAGAATGTCTTGAGAGAAAACATCAGACATTATGATTTCCAGTGTAAATTCCCTCAGAGTCCTAAACTGTTTAAATTGACTAGAAATAGGTCTAAGTCATGATTTCTGTGAGGATTAGCCATTCTCTCCAAAAGAAAAATATGAAAATACAGCAAACCAAAAAAATATTTGCCCATAAAATTAATAAAACCACTATTTAACAGCTAAGGAGATGTTACATTGAATACACTTTGTCTTAGAATTCAGAGATACATTTTCTTGTGAGGTGCGAGGTGTCTGGTCTTACTTTGTTTTCATCAGAGTGATTCTCCCCAGTATTAGAGACAAGAGGGCAGTCAGACAACAAGCCAACGGTACTGAGCTTCCAGCCACAAACTGTGCAGCAGAGTCAATTCAGAAAAGTCTAGGTAACAGTCAGCCCTATCATTTCTACAGTTTTAACACTGCTTAGACTAAGAGATGGTACTCATGGGAAACATCACATCTGAGCTTTTGGTTCGGTTTTCCAGACAGCAGCAGCTAACAAAAATCACAAGGTATAGAAAAAAAAGTCATTTAGGGACATGAAGTTGCTTGCCCCTTCTCTCTCTAGATATTCTCTTTTTCCCCTTCCTCTCCTTTCACATAGATTTAGCATGCATCATGAGTAATACATTACTAGTTTTTAAAGTATATTTAGCACTGGAACACAGAGCTAGAGATGCAATGCTGCTCCAAAAAGCTTACTGTCAAAGATCAAAAAAGGAGAACTAAAGGAAAACAAAACTCCTTAAGCATGTGTAATAATCCTGAAAGTCAAGCATTAAATATCCAAGCCAGAGCTTTTTTATGATTTCATCAAAAAACATTTTACATCGGTGAAGAATTATTTTATACTGCTCAGATGACAATCTAATTCTAGGCTAAATTTTTCTAATTCTGAATTACATAATCATTACTTCTGAAGAGCATCATGATATACTTCACATCAGAGGAAAACTTCTTGAGAAACTGGAAGGAAAACCATAGGACCAGGCTCGTGGTACACTTGGAACTACAACTTTTAAAACTTTTAAACCAAGCAACTAATTTCTTATTGAGATAACTAAGGAAGGAGTACAAAATGTAGTTTTAGGCAATTGTTTATGCTGAATTAT
Source organism: Numida meleagris (assembly GCF_002078875.1). Classification (NCBI taxonomy): domain Eukaryota; kingdom Metazoa; phylum Chordata; class Aves; order Galliformes; family Numididae; genus Numida; species Numida meleagris. Next base: position 14,807,314 of record NC_034438.1, read on the forward strand.
TTACGGTGAATTTCTGACTCAAATATTTAACCAGTCATTTTTCCTTGTCTGTTCAAAACCAAGAAAAACTGATTGACTAGATAAGGCACCTTAAGGTCGCTGTGAGGTCAAACAAGAAATCATTCACATGTCACTGCAGCAAGTGACATCAACAATTATGCTACTTTACTGCTACAATAATTTTCCAACTCTTAGTTCTAAATAGGCTGTTAAATAGTCACATGTAGCTTTAAAATTAACATGCAGCTGAAGAGTTTGTGTACTAAGCTGCATTTAACTACTCAGACCATGTTCACTTTAAACAAAAGATCCATACATATCTAAAAAGAGGGAGAGAGAATTTCCCAAAAGCACAATCCAAAGTTGTCCAATTGACTTTACTGCCCTTAAGAGTATTAGTAATTGGCTGAAGCAGACTGAATGCGAATTGCTGTGTCACAGGAAAACACCCCATATATCTGCTTTCAAATGCTACCAATTCAAATCATCTGGCTGAGGGAAAAGCAAATCACTTCCTCCACAAGTGTAAACTTATTCAATTGCTAAACAAAAGTTGATAAGAACTACTGAGTCAATATTAATTATTTTAATAAACAGAAAAACAGTAGAATTGAAACCTTCAACACTAAGGTTTTATTTTCACAAGCTTCCATGGGGATAATGATGGGAAGATTAAATAGAAAGGAAGAATGCATGTACAGTTCAACTAGAATTTTTTTTGAAATTATTTTGAAAATAAGCTTCATTGATTTGCTTTCATAAAAAAAAGTTTCAGTGTTACTAATTCTAACCATGCAAGGTATCTTTATAGTTTCATTTCCAGTGTCTGGCAGTTACTTTGCCAATTAAGAGCCCCAATAAACAGATTGAATTTTTTAAAAAACTGCTTTTAAAAGATCCATCAGAACACACATTCGTGATACCCAAACATTAACAGTGATACAAATAAAAATATACATAAGGCTAAGATGTGTATTCAGTTACTAAAAATGTCACATTATAAAAAGGACAAATAATACCACATTTATGATACACTAGATTGGTCAGGCCATCAACAAAATAAATGATGGTTTAAAGATTTATGTGATAGTTTAAAGTTTACATGATTAATACTGAAGGAAAGCCAGTGTTTGGCTTAGTTCACTGGAAAGTTTCTGTAAGAAAAGAGTGTCTCACCCTTGAGAAGATATATGAAATCCAACAAACCACTCAAGTGTTGATTACAGCAAGGTATGACTATTTAAGTTACTTGTCTATAGACAACAGCTTAAACTTTCTTGGCAATCAAAATAATGCAGCAATTCTAAAAGTTATTCCTCGCCCTTTGAAATCACATTTCAACTGTACATTTTTCCACTTTTCCTTGTTAAAAACATAGCCAACATCAAACTTACCATGACAGAAAACAATTTTCAGGTGAAATTCTCAGTCAGTTTTGCAACAGATGAAGTCAAATTCATGTTTCTGGTTGAAGAATTGATCAACTTAAGGACCACTACTACACATTTTTTCAATACCGTGCTTCAGAAATCCCACAGTAAGGCAGTGTTACAAACAGATTCATTCTGAATTATGCATGACACCATTCTCTCCAGTTTCAGATTCTGGCCATTAATCTTGTACGTCACCATCTTAAAGGTATGAAAAAAAGCATTAGCAAAGAGAAAAGACTTTGCTGTCATAATCCTTTGAATATGTTCAGCCAAGCAAGGTAAATTGTGCATGAAGAATTTATCTGGAGATAGAAAAACTGTAAATTGAACAGTTTTCTTTGGTTTTTGTTGAGAGGTATGTAGGCACTTTTAGGAACCCTCACACTTGGAGATTATTCACATGAATATGTGCATGCATAGTTGTTCAAGTTGCTTCAATATTTTCTCCCTTTTTTTTCTCCTTTTTTTTTTTTTTTTTTTTTTTTTTTTTTTTTTTTTTTTTTTTACAGTTTCATCTTTCCACTTTTCTACAGGCAGCATGGTGCCCAATGCTCTGGCAAGGTAACAGCTGTCCTATCACAATCAGCCACCCTTTCAGCTTTTTACAGACGGTTTCTCCCAGGCAGCCATGGATCCCATTACCCCAGCTTCTCAGCCGGTAGCACCCACGTGGGTGAAGAGAGGGATCTCCAGAGATGCATATCCACTCAACACCAAGATTGTAATAATACTCAGCACCTCCTGGAAGTAGTTCATGCCAGATCAGTAATGCTGCATACTGACTGTAAAGAAAGGCAGTGCAACTACAAAGTGCCGTATCAAGGTAAGCAGATGCACAGTTTGTTTTGCTGCTATTGGTTCTGAAAGCAAAGGAGCTGAAAAAAAGAGCTGTTTTGAGATAACAGTAAGAGGAAAAGACTATGAGCCTAGATGTATGGAAGGGCTATGTCAAAGTACATGTCTGGGTTAAAGAAGATGAAAGCAGTGAGGAAGAGAGCACGCTCTCCATGCAGGATTGTGTGAACAGCACAGCAGTTCAATTGCAGCTTTAATTCTTGCTCAGCAGCAAGGAGCACAGTGCTTTCAATCTCTGAATTAGGTTATTTGCTCATTCTTTTCAGGTTACAACTATATTTAAATCATACATTACACATATGGGATGTGAGATAATGTCATGGAATAAACTCGATGAAATTCAGGTTTCTTTCCATGAAATTTAGGCTAGAAATAACTCAGAATGTAACTTACAGTTGGAAAAGCAATATCTACACTGTCAACCCAGCTCCTCAGCAGTCTCTAAGTAGGTTTATACTGTTGCCTCTTTCTGCCTAAGTGGTTAATTTAGACCACTTTAGCTTTCTAAAGTAGAATCCTGCTCCTAATTAACTATTAAACTCTTATTCCATTGTCCTCAGTGAGAGTCAGCAACTTCTCAAACAAGTAGCATCCTAAGTATTTTATTGAGTTAGAAGGTAGTTAAATTTGATCAAAATCAGAACATGATTCTCAGCCTACTGATAGGTGGTGCATTGGTATTATTTCCCTGCTCTTATTTGACAAAGTGCCCAGATAAATTAAGGAGCACGACATGAGTGAGGAAGGGTGATGAGGCAGGCTGGTCTGCCCAGTCTCATTTTTCTGCCTCTGAGACTTGAGACAACTGAGGTAATGCCATCCGAAAAATCCACATTAATTAAAGCCTGCAGTTTCACAAACACAGTGTTCTACACAGAGAGAGGAACATATTGGTGGGTTGGTTTTATTTTATTGCTTTTTTAATTTCTTCTTTAATTTAAAAAGATGTTCACAGCAACCAACAACTTTCCCCATGAAGTAAATGACAAAACTGTATCAACTTTAAACTTATATAGCCTACCCTTTAATACATGATTACTTAAGAAGTTAAATGCTTCTTGAAGCCAAATGTTACGAAAAAGTTAAAATTGTTCACACCCAGCTTCTGACCATCAGCTTTTATTTTTCCAGTATAATTTCCTCCTCAACTTTCAATTAGTAATTATTAGCAATGTAAAGACATCTTGTTGCATTCTTTAAAAAAAAAAAAAATTGCCTTGTAAAAATTTATTTGAACAGTAAGTCTACTTCAGAAAGCATTAAGTGGTGACAGTGTATCCCTAGCAATATCTAAAACAGCTACATGAAGAGAAAATGAAGACAAACTAAACTTGGGTGCAAATTTAAAATCTGTCAATATTTTGCAAGCAAAAACAGAAAGAAAAGATCCTATAAGACTACCAGCAACAGGTCTGTTACTATACAAGGCATTATTTTCCAGCATCTCAGTTCAGGGAGATTTATTTAAGATGAACTGTGGTTCATCTCCTAGGGAAAACTGGGAGTGCACAATTACTATCTCAGTGTACTTACACACAAAAGGCACTTGCTGGCACAATGGGGTAAAAAGATGAAAAGAAAAGCTTTACATTCATAACAATTCCTATTTAGTCTGTAGGAAGAAAGATTATTTTTCTTTGGAAGTTATTATGACTAAATTGCAAAGTACAAAATTAAAGAACAGAATACTATGTCTTGCTTGCATTTCACTAATTGCCTGCTCTAAAAATCTGATATTCTTTTTTGGCAGCTACTATTCTATTATTAGGAGAGGATGGATCATAATGTCTCCTAATTGTCGCTATCAGTTACATGTGTTTTCCTACTGTTGTACAGAATTTAAAAGAGTGAACAAATAAAAACTTCAGTGTGTTCTATCACCTACATCAGTGACAGTTCATGCACATATACTTTAGCTGCACTGATATCTACTTTTCCCAAATAATTTTCATTGAAATACATAAAAAAGCATTGCAGAAATGAGCACACTATACTCACCTACTGTTAAAACTTTGATAATTTATATAAACACTAAGGTTTTTAGGAAATGATCTCCAATACATTTTCCTGTTTGGAACACTACCAATTCAGTAAAGATTGTATTAGGTGCCCTGTTTAACAAAACACATAGAACGGGCTTGTACATTATGTGACAGAGAAGAGAAATTGTTATTTAATAGCACTCAGACTTGTATATCTATACATCATGAGACTGACTTTTGCTGTTATGAAAATGTTTCAACCCATATTCTTCCTCAGTATATCATGCTTTATTTCAGAATCTATGTATTATTTGTACAAGTTCTCTATCATTTCAGTTCTACACATGTAAGCAAATGACACTTAGTAAACTAGAATTAGACAATCAATAGCTTCAACTGCTTTTATTCTCTCTAAATTTAAGTGAGGAGAGAAAAAGGCTAGCAGGCAGGGTTCTGGCTCTGCAGGATCAGTGCCTACAGATAAAATACCTCACTCTCAATCGCTGTCAGGGACAGACTATCCATTACGCAACATCCCAATCAAATTCTGGAGGAATACCAGCACCGCGAGTCCTACCCATAACGACCTGACAGCCAGCACAACTCACAGGCACAAAAAGAGTGTGTTCCCCTATGGAACTGGGGTGGTCATCCTTTGCTGCATGCTACTTGATTATCTTGTACATCTTGATCATCTGCTTCAAGTAGAAACTCTGTAATAACCCAGTGCTGAGTAAGTGCCATCATCAGGTTCACATCCAAATGGAAAATATTGAAATGTTCCTATCAAATGCAGGAGGGGAACACGAAAGTTTTCTGCATGCTAAAAATCCAAAAAAAGACATTCACGCCATGCAACTGAAGTAGCTTATCAAACCCACCAGAACAGAATACTTGCTGTTGTCACATTATAAGAAAAGGACAAACGCACTTCAGAATGGGACAGCCTTCGGTTGAAAACCACCATTAAGCTTCTCAAATGCCATCCTTCTCAACGTCTGGGACCTCTCCATCAGACCATGCAACTCCACATGGATAACAGAAGCAGCCGTCTGATATGGATAGGCCTCTGTGCTATGATGAACCTATAGAGATGATCTACTACCATAGCTATGTTGAGCATGGAACACTTTTAGACTGCATAATTCACATCACAAGCAAATAGCATGTTTTTTTCCTGCCTAGATTATGTAAGAAGTGAAGGATGTCAGCATGTGTCAAGTACACATGACAACACCTTCACCTGGTAAAGACAACTTTAGAACAGGATTACAAATCAGGTGTCTTGAGACACAGCACAGCAAAAAATGGAAGTCGTCTGTGTGAGATCCATACATGAGATCAAATATCTGCTCACTGAACAACATTATGGACAACAACATTAATGACTCACCCTGGTTTGCATAGTTACGCAGTGCTAAACACAAGTTCACTCATTTGTGTGTATTAGGTATGCAGCATTTTCCAAGCACAACTTTCCAAAGAAAGAAAGCAAAACTTGATTTTCAGTTTCCTACAGTTGAAATTGGCAGAAAATAGGAATTTTCTATTTCAATCTTCTCAACGATAAGAAAGCCAAAGAAATCATTGCAGACAATTTTTTGCAAAATTTCAGAGGCTTTGTGACTGCCAGTAAGAGAAGGTAGGCTCTCCTACTCCTACTATGTCTTCTTTCCCTCTGAAGTTATTTAACTGTATTTTCTCCCTGTAACTCCTATGAGCTAGACGACTCAGGTTTGATCAATGCATCTGTAATAGGCAATAAACAAGTATGCTCTACTTTACATCAATTTATTTTTTAACATGAACTGTACTGGTGTCCTTTTTTGCAGTATGACACTACATGATATAACTTAACAGGATCTTGAGAATGTAGTTTAAATTATTGCCACGGAGGAGAGGAATTAAAACTGAATGAAGAGAAAGCAAAAATATTATGTCAGCTCCCATTTCCATTATTTAAAACAAATAACACTGCACAACACCATCAATAAAAAGAACGCATGTTTTGTAGACACAGTCCTCTCTTCACTGTGTCTTCTTTCTGAGGACACAGAAAAATGAATAATGCCAGAAGTAAAGATATGTGTACATGTTTTTATCCAGCACTACCAAGTACCCACCTAAGTTACCATCTCTCTGTGTCACACTGTATCCTAATCAGTGATCAAAAGGAGATACAATAAATCTTGACTTCTCAGAAGGCTGTAAGGGAATGAAGAGGTTTGTCTTTATAAAGGGAGTGATGTATACCTACCACAGAAATTGCATGCTGTTCAAGTACGAGTGCTCTTCTGTCATCCAGGTACCACAAGCATGTTTTGCAGCATGTTTTTTAGGTAGTGATCAACAGCTTAACATCATATATAGTTATATATTTCTGTATGGTTATTAACAAGCAGAACAAGGAGGGGACACCTAGTGGTCATCAAAGACAATTAGGATTGTGTAACGTGGAAGCAACAGTTTAAATTGTTAATACAGAACTTGATTTGGCAAAGTACTTCCATATTTACTTAATTTTTAAGCACTCTGGTGAGGCTTAGAATTCAAGGAAGCTTTTATTTATGAGATTTGATAGCTCTGTATTATTGTGATTATTAAAAATAATACAGTAAAAAGTAAAGTAAGACGCTTTGTGTGATATGCTCAGAAATCCAGGGAATAAGTTTCATCTAAGACTTGAGCTTTAGCAAAGCAAGAATGCCTATCAATTCTTCTGTACATTCATTAACCTTGAAAAGGTTAGCCAAACTGAGAACCAGATTTCAGTACAAGTCAAGTCAAAATAAAACATGATGCAATTTAAAATTACTATACATTTTCATGGATGAATGTTTGCAAAACCTAGCATTATACGCAAATCTCACTATAAGCAATCTGTCACATTAAAATCTGTTCTAATCCTAAAGAATCAGGCATCTCAGAATGAAATATTTATAGAACATTTTTAGGAGTATGAATTTTATTTACTGGTACTTCTACTAGGTCTTCTCCTGTGATTAGAATAGCTTTAAGCAAGTCTGTTTTTAAGGAGCTTCTGGAGAAAATTGGTCCTTGAAAGAATCTGTAAATTCCTGTCATAGGTAAATTTAAAGCAGTATACCATTTGACAACTTTTAATTGAAACTCAGAGGAAACAGTGTATTCATTCTTAATTCTGAATATCTTTTAATTGTTCAGTTACCTGTGAGCATTGGTAACTAAACATAACTTACAAGTTGAATGCACATCTGTGTAAGATGTTAGGAGTTTAAACAAATCAGTCTCAATACTTTTAGAATTATTTTCCAAAAAAGATTTATGTATGTCACCACTCAATAATTATTCTATTTCAATGACGTACTTTTTTATATCTTTGTTTTTAAGTTATCCACTGTCTAGTCCTCTGCATATTCAATTCTTGATCATGTCAGGAATATGATACAGGTTTTGTCACACTGGATTATCTGAATATAGTAAAGTTAAAGGAAATATATATTAGATCATGTAATTCATGTCTGGATTTTGTTTTTCCAGCATTTTTTTTCTTTGTTTGTTTAGTTAGGATTTTTTGTTTGCTTTGCTTTGGAACCAAAGCAAAAAAAACAAAAACAAAACAAAACAAAAAAAGCAAAAAACAAACAGAAACCACTGCAAAAGTGATTTCTGCAATTGGCAATTTAAACAACTATTTTCCCTAAATGTCATATTACATAATTTCATTTAAATAAATATATTTTTGTTAGCTCTTTGTTAACATCTGGGTTGTTAAGAGACTGGTATATTAGATCCTGTAGTTGAAAAACGGTTTTAGAACAATATGGGTTTGCAAATTCAACATGTCCCCCATACTTCATTTAACTGTTTCTTCTAATTTTCATGGAGTCATTTGTTCAGGTAAACTATTCACAGCAGACCAACGTATCAATCCATTCATGTCTATTAGGACCAGAGCTCTATTACTTTTTAGCAGTTAAGGAGAAAGCTTCTGCAGTGCATACACTATTTACCTCGATGCAGCTGATAGTAGCTTCGTACCAATTTAATTGATTTAAATAATGTGGAAAGAAAGAAAAGCAACCATGTTTCACTAATGTCTTACAAAAATCTCTAACATTTTTGCCTACTCCTCTTAGAATTTAGGATACAAACCAACTGAATATAACGTATGTGATAATTAAAAAATGAAAAGCTCTAATTTCAATCTATCTTTACTATTTATGGTCATACAAATACCTCAGTGGGATAGCAGTAGTGTTATACAACCTGGCTTGTTCATTTATCAGTTTTCCAGGAAGTCTGTGCTTCACAATTTATGAAGAATGAGTTTGCTGTCTGTCTTCTTGGTATTTTTGACGTAATGCTCATTATTTTGTATACAAATACATATTATTTTAAACTTAATTTCATCACATTGAAAACCAACATGTCAGCCCAGAAGCGACAAATATTCAATCCATTTAAATACATATAAACAGGCTCCAGCTCCATGCTATAAAAATTAAGTTAGGTGCTCACTGTACTACACAATACAGAAGAGATTAATAGAGATTAATACCACCAGCGAAGATCTCGTTGACTGTGACTGCCGCTGTGTGATCATCTAACTATCATTTCCTAATTAAGCTAAGTTTTACTATCCATTTTTGCTGTTTTAAAACTTTATAATGCTGCAACATTCCATTTCTCCAAAGTTGTCCTGGATCACTATTCAGTACAGTTTTACACTCTCCATTCAAAGTAATAATTAACTATTGTGATAACAAATGCCAAACACAAAAATCCATATGACTACCTTGACTTCAGATATGTATAAGATGCTAGAGAAAAGAGGTTTGTTTTATTTTAATTTGCCTAATTGTCATTTAGGGATTTATCAGAATCTGGTTCAGCCTACATTCCTCTCAAGGTACCTGCACACTCTCCCTGCCACTAGAAGTCCTTCTTCAAAGCAGCCATGGAGTCCATTGCTGCTTCCCTGCAGTTTCAAACCCAGAAACAATAATACTTCTGATCCCTTTCCACCTTCCTGAGAACAATCAGCAAGCATTATAATGTGTTACCAAACACAAAAAGATGGACTTCACTCATTTTTAATAAATGCCAGCGTTGCTTAAGTATTACTAAGGGAATCAAAGATTAAGTTACAATCAAGCACCTCAGGGGAAATAGCAGCTGTGAACTATACATTACAACAGCAAAACACCAGGCATTGCTAGGCAGGATCAGATCTTCCGGTCAATTCTAGTCCCAGTCAGCTCTAGATTCAAATATTTCTGATTTAGAATACCTGATTTATCATTGGTAGCAGAGAAAAAAAGGGGGAAAAACGTATTCATTTCTCTTCTTAGTAGGGATTTATAGTGGCAAGCTATTAAGCTGGCAGAATATAATGTCACTGAACGTGTTTCAGAAGGTTGTCCCTCTGTAAAGCACAGACGAGACAAAAGCACAGCTTTATGGTAGAACTACAAGATATGCTTAATCATTTGCCTTAGTTAAATTGAGTACAAAACTGCAGTGCTCCATTTCTGTATCAAAAATATAGATACACTGCATTACATAGAGGCAAAGTAGTAGAATTTACAAAACACACTAATAAAAATAATTATGTATTTCAGGTTTTTGAGAAACAGCTATAAATTTGTTACACATTTGATACTTAGTGTCATTCAGCATCATGCTGTTTTTAATATGATCTGACTTTATTTGTGAGGTGGCTTCACAGTGAGGTTTCTGCTAAACCAGAAAGTAAACATAATACATTAAAACTGAGTATTTAGCAGGAAAAAAAAACACAGAAATGGTAGAAAACCATTCTCCAGTATTCATTTAATTAACTAACTGTTCACTTAAATAAATAAATGCACGATTTTTTTTTCATAGCATTTCAGTGAAAATACAAAATAATTCTCATTGCACTTGCTGCAAAAAAAAAAAAAAAAAAGATATAGAAAACAGCAGTTATTTTTCCTATGTTTTTAGCACTTCCTTTTAAAACATATTATGATATTTAAAACTGCAGAGATGGGGACAGGCAAGAAATGAAATGCCTGAATCATGGTAGTATGTGCCAAAGATTTAAATGCTTCCTAGCTATAAGCAAGCCAAATTAGGGAATGCCATAATTTTCTGTAAATGTCACCAAGCCAAACTGGCAGGCAGCATAAGGTCACATCTACAAATAGTGGAGTTGACAGTTTAGAAGGAAATGACTCAAAATTTGAACTACCCATTTTTATAAAGAAGGTCAGTATTCAATTTATTCAGCCTCCATACAGCCTTGAAACAATGAATGTTCTAGGAAATCTACTCAATTAAAAGTAGTTTCAATTTCTCCTGTCACTATATGTATATACATATACACATACATATAAAGTTCCCTAGTTCTCTGTGATTGAAAGAGTATTTATTTCTTAATTCTAAATGCTAGTCACCAAAATCAAGGACAGTTTTAGGTGGCTGCTAAAATTTCTGATGTAGGAGTTTGTCCATCCTCACTGTTCCGACAATCCTACACACACTTTATTTCTGTGGTTAGCAGACAGAAGACCATTACTGCTCTGTGCTTTCTTCCAAAAGGGCTTTTCTAGTAGCACGTCTCTGTAGCTATGCCAACTGGTGAGTAAAAGCCCATTATTCTAGTCTGGGTCTTGAGTAGCTCTTCAGAGGTACTTGACCAGACTTTTACAGGAATAAAGGCAAACAATGCTATAATAGTATATATGTCTCTTACCTCTTCCCACTGGTGTATGTATCTAATCAGTCTTGAAAGGCGTAATAAGCGTAACAGGCTGAGGATTTTTGTAAATCTCACGATACGAAGTGCTCTTGCTGTCTTGTAAACCTCCGAGTCCATTCCTTTTTCTACAATGAGAAAGATATAATCCACTGGTATTGATGAGATGAAGTCAACCACAAACCAGCTTTTTAAGTAATTCATCTTAATGACTTTAGGGTCCAGTATTATTTCAGAGCTGTCTTCATTAACAGTCCCAGTTCTGAAATTCATTATCAAGTCCAACAGAAAAACAGTGTCTGATGCCACATTGAAAATAATCCATGGTGTTGTTGTTTGCTCTGTGAAGAATGTGATTCCAACTGGTATAATGACAAGGTTTCCAACCATCATGATGAGCATGATTAAATCCCAGTAAAATCTGAAAAAAATGAAAGAAACAGAATGGTTGATGCAATGTAGCATAACTTGCTTAGAAAAATGATCTCTATCACACTGCTCACTTCCCTTCAACTACGTGTTTGGTTCCATACAGATTAATTACAATATTGAAATATGGTGTTAGTTTTGCCCAAATGCATTAGTATTTTAGGTTAGCATTTAAATTAGGTTAGCAATTATACTATGCTTTCATATAGAGATTAAACGTATATAAGGCTGCTTGAACATTTTGTTAATGCTAGAAGAACTCCTGATTCTGACATAACTTTAACTCCTTCTATATATGCACAGTCAGTAGAATAGTAATTATTACATTTCATTAACTGCCTTACTTCTCAAGAATATGTATCTACAATAAAGCCAATACTGTGCTAATCATTCAATGGTATATCTGAAAGGGATGCATGTGTGGCACCCAGCAGAATTATCACAGAATCATAGAAACACAGAATCCTTAGAGTTGGAAGGAACCTTTAAAGGTCATCTAGCCCAACTCCCCTGCAAAGAACAGGCATACCTACAGCTACATCAGGTTGCCCAGGGCCTTATTCAGCCTTGCCTTGAAAGTCTCCAGGGATGAGGCATCTGCCACGTCTCTGGGCAACCTGCTTCTGTGTCTCACCACCCTCACTGTTAAAGACAGTTTCCTTACATCTAACCTCAGTCTATTCTCTTTAAACTTGAAGCCATTTCTCCTTGTTCTGTCACCACAGACTCTGCTAAAGAGTCTGTCCCTTTCTTTCCTGTAGCTGCCCTTTAGATATTGAAAGGCTGCTATCAGGTCACCTCACAGCCTTCTTGTCTCCAGGCTGAACAGCCCTGGCTCTCTCAGCCTGTCCTCATAGGAGAGGTGTTCCACCCCTTGGATCATTTTTGTGGCCCTCCTCTGGATGCGCTCCAACAGCTCCATGTCTCTCCTGTACTGAGGACTCCACATCTGGACGCAGTACTCCCGGTGAGGCCTCACCAGTGCAGAGCAGAGGGGCAGGATCACCTCCCTCACCCTGCTGGCCATGCATCTTTTGATGCAGCCCAGAATACAAATGGCTTTCTGGGCTGCAAGGGCACATTGCTGGCTCATGTCCAGCTTCCCATCTACCAGTAACCCCAAGTCTTTTTCAGCAGGGCTGCCTCAACCCTTTCATCCCCCAATATGTATTGGTAGTAAGGGTTGCCTTGACCCTGGTGCAAGACCTTGCACTGGGATTTATTGAACCTCAGGAGGTTCACCTGGGCTCACTGCTCAAGCCTGTCTAGGTCCCTCTGGATGGCCTCCCGTAACTGTGGTGAGTCAACTGCACTCCACAGCTTGGTGTCATCAGCAAACTTGCTGAGGGTGCACTCAACCCCACTGTCAATGTCACTGATGAAGATATTAAAGAGTATCAGTCCCGGCACTGACCCCTGTGGGACACCACTCATCACTGATTTCCATCCAGAAACTGAGCCATTGACCACCACTCTCTGGACTTGATCCTGCATGCTTCTCCAGTCTCCCACTGAAACTTGTTCGTAACGTGTTTGTAGAAGTAAAACTGGCACCAAGTGCCAATCACATGTGCCTTAGCAATGCAGTATCGTATTTTTTATGGTTTCTGTCCAAATGGAAGCCCAAATTTCTAACTTATAACATATTAAATGTAAGTACCTACTTGCAAAGGTAATCATACCATTACAGTGCTGGAATAAAATCACAGGAAAAGAAAGAAATCACAGAAGCCAGAAATAGAAACCAGTATTAGACAACATCAAAACTTTCATCCACTTTTATAATCTGAACTGAACTTCCACACATTTTAACAACCTGAGAGATTACTTTATTTCATAGCTAGCTGAGAAGTCTGAATAATAAGTTGCAACTTCCACTGCATAAAATGGATATTGCATTTCACTATTTTGTTCCAGAATCATCTAAATGCTCCTCTCTGAATGCTTACAGTGTTCAATACAGATGGTAAAAAGTCAGACTCGTATATTTATTATCCACTATAGAAATAGAGACTAAACCTGCCTATTATGAGGAATATACATCCATTCTGATGGAAGATTTCAATGGATAGTAATATATATCCAACAGATTTCAAGAAAATTATGCTTAACTTCTGAATGTTAGATTGTTAAATAAAGTTATTCTTGATAAATATAAGAACAGAAACTGAACCTGTAAAAGCTTTAAACTCTTGTCTCATTTGAGAACAGAAATAACTTCATAGTTTTACACTCAGCAGTTGGTGGGATTACATGACCTCCCACAGAGTCCTCCCAATCTACACTATTCTGTTATCCTATGACTTTCATGCATTTCCATGCATGGTATCAGTACCTCTATGTTTCCAGAATAACCCCATAAGAATCACTGATGTCTTATTCACTAGGAGAGATAGTGCATAACTACATGCACTCAACCTTAGAAGTAAGCAAAGGCAGAAGTTCAGCTAAATGACCTGGAAAGGCACAGAAATCAGCCCGCATCAGTTACTAGTGTTCGCACTGGGCTTTCTAGAAGAGCAGAGTGGGAATGGCTTCTCCAGGACCTGACCAGGCCATCAGATGCAGTGGGTTCTGAGTGGCAGACTGGCCACCAGCATAGCATTCAGCACAGCCTTGCAGGTAACTTCCATTATGTTAGCACAAACCACCTCACATGCTACTGATACTCCCATCATGGCCAAAGTCCATGGCAATTAAAAATAATTATATAAGTTTAATTGGAGACCAAATGTTTCAGAATCACAAGTTCATTTTTTTTCTAAACTTGCATGCACCATACATCTTCTATTAGATTCCAGAGACGTTCTCAAAATGATCTGGATTTATAAATTCCCTTTGTTTCTAGCTTAATGCAGAAAATACTTCTTGGTTCACAAACAGCTGATCTAAGAATACAAAATAATTAACTGTAACTGTGAAGCACAGTAAAAGGAGAGTGACATAAGAATTCCTAATTTTTTATTCCAAGGTAAGCCTTCAGAGATTAGTCTTGACTAGCAATTGAGTCAAAATTCCTTTAACTGATACACAGAGAAGCTGCATAAAATAGACTTTACTTGTAAAGTGTGTGCCACAATGAGATTTCTGTCTTACACGTTTTCGGTCTTTCAACAAACGTGAAGACTAATTGCTATAAAAGTATTTGTGCTTAACGCTTACAGCACTTGCCATACCTCTGCACTGGCAAAAGTTTCCAAATATATTTCCTAGTTTCTTTAATTCATAGAGTAGGGTTATTGCTGTACTGCATGCCTTTTCAGTAAACTAAAAATACGATAAAGAAGGAACCACAAATTTATATATTACTGTTACTATGCTGACAGGTACAAATACCACAAGCTTTCAACCAAAATACTTCACAAAGCATTTTTGAGGAACAGAATTCTCTAAGGAATCCTGAAAATGAATGGGAAATAGCAAAAAAAAATCACAAGAGATGTACACGTATCTGTGGCTCATACCTAAACAAATTATTCCTGGATTTTAGATCTCTTAAGCCCAGCCAGCAGGGTGTTATGTAGTTACATAACTAAGGCTAACCAAAGCTACATAAAAAAACAGCTACCTGGCCAAAATAAAATCTAATACTGAATCAGCTGATTTTATCCTACAATAATCCAGTTTAACAGTCATTATCCACCTTGATTATGCAAAACACAGGTGCTCCTGAGTCTGAATGTCAGCAAAAATTATGGTCAAGTTAGGGCTTCAGTAACAACATCTAATGCTAAGGACTATGAGATTGCATCAGTTTTGCATTTTGATTTTTAGTGCACAATGTAATATAATCTGCTAGGTAGCTAGAAAAAGTCTTACTACTGTACAATTCATTTTTCATTCAGAAGTGAATAATATGCTACTTTCTTGGCTCCACTATACAATACTTTTCTCTCAGGTGAGAAAAACTAGATGCCAGTCACTGTATTGCCCTCAGTGATCTGTGCAGAGAAAGTAATACAAAGCTTTCCTTGCCCAGTACTTCAGAACGTCCTACTATTCACGTAACCAAGAGCCTGCTAAAAAGCTTTCTGAGGCAGTGCAAGGAGTTGCTGTTGAGACAAAGAGGTAACCCTCTGTTTTAAGCTACTTCTTTTTTTTTAATTATTCCTCCCACCCCCATAGGGGTAGTTATAGATTTTAAAAGCTTACAACCTCAAAGTTCCAGATTTATATAAATTGCTCTGAAATGTTTACAAAAAGCAAGGGAGTGGTAAGTCTGTGACACAAACTTGTTGAGAATTGGCAAAAAATAGGAGCCTGGTGTAACAAGCATTCTGAGGACACAGTAAGAAGCAAACTACCTTAGCAAACAGTGACAGAGTTTACTATTCCTGCAATGAGGAATGAGTACAGATACTGCTAATTGCCATTAGTTAAAACCACAGAGACCAGACTGAATCATTTGAAATGCTTCTCAGTGTTTTAATATCTCTAGGTGAAAAAAAACCTTTAAATGTTAAAACAATATAAAAAGACAGTTTTATAAATTTTCTACTAATTTTAAGGAACCACTTTACACAGAAAAACACCCCACGGTTACTTTAAAATTGTCAAGTAAAATTATTTTGAATTTAGCAATCTTTTTAGTGATCTTTTCACTCATAATTTATCTACTATAATTTCCAAACTCACTGATTACCAAGTGCTTTCTACATTTCTGGAACACGCTGAAGCTTTGGTAGTTTATTTATTGCTACTGGTTATCCAGAATAGGACAAAGAGTCTGTTTAAAATGTGACTACCCAAGAAGTGATAAAGAACTATTTAGTATTAATTAATCAACATTTGTACTAATCTCAGTAATGTAAGGCACTATAAATTCTAGCACTTTGTTTTCCACTTCATATATCCCATCCAGAGAAAGCTGGGTTTTAAAGAACTTCAGCTCTGAAGTAGTTAATTTGCTGCATAACTTGCTGTATTTACAACACTGTAAGAGGTCAGTGAGATTTGCTTTTCCTATTATTTTCAGGCTGCTGTCCATTGGCAGTCCCAGTGTCCTTAAATCTGCCTATTTTGATATATGATTATTCTTATGGTACACCCAGATTGACCTAACAGAAGTTGTCAGAGGTGTCACAAATCACAAAGTGAACAACATCTCTAAGACACTGGGTATTCTGACTTGAGGCTACAAAGTAGTCAGGGCCTTCCTTAAGATCAGTTTTCCAGTTTCCAGAAGAATCATAACAATTTGCTCATTTAAATAGCAGAAGAAGAAACAAGTTCACATAATTCAGCTATAAATACTCATCAGCCCCATACATTACCAAGTGGAAGGACTTCGAAAGACATATTCAAATTGTTTAAAAAATACCTTTAAATTTAATGCATCAGAAAATCAAGGTCTGATAAAAATTTTCACAAACTTTCCATAGAAAAATCTGCCTCCTCTAGTTAAATATACTGATCAGCTAGCAGATGTGAGTACTCAGCATTACCCTCTCACCTTCAAACATAGCTTTACTTTTACTTCATGGATCATCAATTCACTTAACAGAGAAATCAATGTCCTATATGGAACAAATCTTAGTAGAAATAACAGCAATATAAAACTTCATTACAGCATACTGTAACAACTACTAAACTCGGGATTACCATGTCAGAATTTCACTCTCAAAGGACAGGCTATCTTTCTCTTGCTTTGCAGCTCTGTTAATGTTATTCTTTTAGTTACAGACAGCAAAGCTAGACTCACCAGAAAACATCTGAAACGTAGAGAGAGAATCACTGGAATGTGTTGGAAAGGAAGAGGAAGAAGGGATGGTTTTCATCAGGCACCCCTCGTTCTTTTTATGATGGCAGAGGTGTCCATTTCACCATGCTTCTTTTTAGAAGGCAGCATGTAAATGAAATACAAAATTTCTTATATTTTGACCAGGAATATTGGTCAACACCCACCACGGAAGGAGGATTAAATGTTTACATGTTGTTACTATACTGCAGAGTGCTTCCATGATTTACAAGTTCTGGCCTCTAGACGTATCACATGAAAGAGTATTTAAATTACATCAATTTTTGATTTTTCCAAACTTAAGCAAAAGTGGGTTTGTTTGTTTTTTTTTAAAGATAAAATATTATCCTGATTGTTTTTATTTATATTCTTTACTCCCCTCTGTTTCTGCACTGACAAGTGTTAGCTTCTTTTAAGTAAACAAAAATGAGGAATATTTTTGTCCAAAGAGGCTGTGGAGTCTCCTCCTTAGAGGTCTCCAGAAACTGCTTAGATGGCATCCTGTGCACTCTGCTCTGAGTGTCCCTGTTTGAGAAGGGGTTAGGCCAGACAGATCCTTCCCACCTCAGTCATTCTGGGATTTTGGCAATCTTGAAAAGCTGACACAATTTCTTTAACGCCTTACTCCTAGCAATAAAGCAGCAGATTAGAGTACTAAGACTAACTCCTAAACTTCAAATGCTGATCTTGAACTGCTGAAATATGACTAATTAAGGATGAAATTACTAATTCAGATGAAAATTTAATCCAAATTTGTTACTTTTTTTTTTGTAAAAAATAAAGATACTAAGCTTAATGAACTTTCACTAAATTAGACAGGAAAGCTGCTGAAGAATCAGAAAAGCTTCCTCTGCCTGCCCGAGACTGGTGTGTGATGAGACTGAAGTTCTGAAAATTCAGTTTCACAGCCTTAATTATGGGCAGTGCTGGACCTGGCTAATTTTCTAGCTCAATGTTTTCATTTTCTGTCAGACCAAAAGCAAGCAAAATAAATAATAATGAAGATTTCTGGTGGTCTGAAAACTTCACTTGATGTTAGACAAGTACTGAAGTCCTTCACTTCAAGCCTAGTCATATACGCTTGGAGACCCAAACTAAGTGCCATGCTGTTAGTTTTTCAGTGAGAAAATGATTTCAAAGTCAGATTAATGAAATTCAGCAATGCTGACTCCTCCTTATTACACAGCTATACACTGCATCTAAAAATTAACAAATTACAGGGTTTCCTACTTTTTTTTTTCCCCATGACTTCTACCTGATAACAAAACACAGCATAGGAGATTTGCAGCTGTTGCTCAGTTGTGATTATATGCACGAGGCAGACGATTACATGAATACAGTTCTCAGCAAACCTGATCAGAGCCCAGTCAAGCCAAGAAACAACAATTTTAGTACTTTGAAAATGCTGTGGCTGTGGCATTTGTTTAGGTTTAAAGCTTGAGTGCTCTACAGGCTTGATTTCTAGGAAAGAGAAGTCACAGTATTGTCCACACATAGTGACTTTAAAATTAACTCATTTACGTTAAAATAATACATATTTTCAGTAAATTCAACTAATAGTTAGGCAGAAGATGGGACATTTCATCAGAAGATTTGTAATTATTAGTATTCATCCAGTAGCTTCTGTGCAAAGTTTCATAGCACTTTACAGCACTAACAATATTCTGAGATGAAGAAATAATGTCAGTGGAGTGGTATTACCCACAGTGCATATGGGAGAGGAGGATGAAGAGGACAAGATAAATTTATGTAACATGGAACTGTTATTTAATAATGAGTCTCCAATAATCCCCTACCATACGTGCCTGAATACATCTGCTATCTGCAGTTACTTTTTCTCCAGATAAACTTATTAAACTACAATAGGAAGAATTAAAGTCTGACTTCCACTTAACCTTGGGCAAGAGTATCACATGCTCCTGATGGAGTTCTGACACCGCAACACTCTTGCCTTTGCACAGCTCCTCCTTTCATTAGCTCTGCTCATCAGAAAAAGAACAGGCTGGTGCTCCCATCCAGATAGCTGCCAATTGGAGAAAAAATGCTGGTGGAGAGTCCAAACACACAATTGAGTTTGCTGCTCGAAAATGCTGAATCTGTTTATGGTGACCTGTACACCAATCAAAAGATAAATATATCAGATCATCAAAATTGTACTAACATGCCTTACAGTATAAGTGATGCATCTTCCCTGGATTTACCCCCTCTGTTCAAATTGCTCTACCATAGCCTCTCATTACTGAGAAACATTTTGCGTAGTGCTCCAACTGATGTTTTGAATTCATATTGCCGGCCCTTAAATCAATCACAAATTGCCACACAATGTCAGCAAATTTCTGTAGCAGATGATATCCGGGGGCAGGGAGAAAAAGCATTTCTATCCTCAAATTAGAAAGGACCACTTTCTAAGCATGAGAAAAACTCTGAAAGAGATGGAGATCTAAAAATATTCCAGCTGCAAAATAATCTCATATCTCACACTGGAGCACTTGCATTCATTAGGAATTCTGTAGTGACAGAAACGTTAAGGGTGCCAATTAGAAACACGACATTTAAGATGCTTCTGTATGAAGTAGAAGTGGAGTCTTAAACTGGGAGAAGCTTTCTGTAATTCTTGTCAAAGCATTCTTTTTTGTTTGTTTTTAGAGATTCTTGGAAAAGTGCAGAAATGAGCAAAAGCCTTATGGCTAACATACCAATTAATATGTTAACTTACAGACTTACAGAAGAATAAGAAGAATCAATATGGTTCTTTAATAGATTCTTTTTTAACCAATTCAATCTACCAGCTATCAGTGTAATGTTTAAACATTTAATGTTTCTGCTAATAGAGAAAAGTCTATTTTCCCTACTTATCTTTAGAGAAGAATCAGGAGAAGACATTATCTGAAAGGCACTTCTTAGTCATTTTCAATGCATCCTAGGCACAAGCAATGATGAGGACTCTGATCTTTTACCACTAAGTTGTGAACATCAGTGTTCTAAGGTGAATATCTGTGACAACAAAAACAAACCTAGAAGTTTCAGCTTAGTGCACAAAAGATGCCAATATTTCTGGTATTTGCCTTGTTAATTTGGCGGGAAAATGTCTTTGTGCATATCACTGTTAAAAGACATAGTACAAGCAGACAAGTAACTTCAAACATGAATTTTAATTTAGCAGAATATAGTATAATTATTGGAAACGATTGTTGCAGGCAAGATCAGGCACCACCTTTTACCTAAAATTAGCTGAAAATTGTATTATGTTTCAGTCAATATTTTGTACACTCAATTCATTGTATCAATTCATTTATACAACTAAACATCAATTAATTGAAGATAAAATTTGTACTACACAAAGTATTTTAAGAGATGACAGAAGCACCTTCCACAAGCCAGCTTAAGCCTCTCCCCATACACCCACATTAGGACACCCTGATTGAGAGCAATGCAGGGCAGAAGGCAAATGCTCAGCCAGGAAGTTCCATATCAAGTTTCTCTATAATCTCTCAAAACGCAATTTCACATTTCATACAGTGAAACACCTGTCTCTACCACAAAAAAGCAGCTTGTACAGGTTTCTCTTCCTCATGCTAATCACATACAGAAACCCCTATTTGTTTCATTATTCAGCTGGTATCCAGATCCCTCTGTTAGCCATTTGCCTTCCATAATATTTAAATGGCTGTAACACAACTAACACTTTTTTTTTGACTTCCCAATTCACATTTTGCATGCTCCAATCCTTCCATCCTGCTGACAGCACAAGCTTACTGCCTGCACTGCCAAAACAAATCAGCTCATTATGTTGCTAGACAGAGCTGTGATCAGATAGACACGATATTCACTTGCTTAAAACAAAAAAAGGAAAACCCAAAACAGAAAAGCAAAAAAGAAAGAGAATACGTGATGCTCAAAGATGTTCTAGTTACTGGCCTAAGTAGCCATGATCTTGTTAGTGTTACCTCGGCCTCCTTTTCATGCTACTTCACTTTCTAATACTCCAGCACACTTCTTCACAGGCAATCCTGAAGAAAACTTCTCACAAAGCAGCTGCAATAAGCTTGGCCAAAGGTAGAGCTTTGGAATACAAACCCAATTTCTGGGGATGCAAAATAAGTCTCTGAGATTTATGGACACTGGTCGGCGCAATTGAATGCTATTGACAAACAGCATTTTTGCAATTTTATTCAGGGAAAAAAAAAAGATCCTTCCCTCACCACAAAAACAACATCCTCTCTATGAACACCTGATTAATAGATATTTTTCAGACTGCAAAACAAGGGATAACCTGCAACATCTGGTACACCAGAGAGATTGCCTCAACATGCAGCGAAAGCTTTTTTCTTTCCAATATGCCTTTGCCAGTAGCAGTACTGCTGGGCATGTGCCTCCTGTGGTTGTAACTAAAAATGAGTTTCCATTCCAGTTTGTCACAGGTATACACAACAGTGCAGTAGTGGACAAGATCCATTTCTAAAAACTTAACTGTGTTAAATTTTTGTGTTGAAATGGATCTGTTAATTATTTTAATTCGGACATATGAAATGGTTGTTTTAAATACAGTTATATGAAATGTTTGTTTTAAATACTGTTTGTTTCCACAATATAATTAGTATAAAAGTTTCTACTCTATCTTCATTGAGACAGAACCATCAAAAGTGAAGATGTTATAAAAAATATGTATATTGGATAAAGTTTTCCCATCCACACTTGCCTTTATTATTTAATAAAAAGAGACAATCGCTTTCAGCTGCAGATAAACATGTCAGCTTTCAGCCTGAAAAAATAAAAGATTGATAATGATATTAAGATCTGAAAACTTATTCAAACTTATCCACAGGCTCTATTATATGTTTCACCTATAAATATTTATCAGAAAAAATATAAAAGTGAATGATTGAATAATCTACTTCTCCACCCGCATGCTTCATATTTTGGAAGCACATTTCGTTTTTCACAACTGACAGTCAATTCTCTTGGAACAGAAATTCTCCATCTCCAACCTTCAGGAGTTCAAAGGAAATGCTCCCCAGGCACGGGCCAGCTCTGGCAATCAGGCACACCGCCTAGGTTAGGGGTGACAAGGGAAAGTGAGTGTGGCAAGTGAAGCTGCCTCTAGTAGCAGCCACTGATAAGCGGCTCTAAATAAGAAACTTTGGTCGGGGACCTATGACCTGAACTGTGTACAACAGTAAAAGTAACGAGGAAGCTATTTGCTACTGTACAGACAAATGACTGTTGTTTTGAGATACCAAAACAAAAAGAGTATCCATTTTCCATGGCAAAAAAAAATGCCAGAAGTCCATCTTTATCTTTTATCCCTTTTCACACAAAATAAAATTTTCTACATTTTATAAATAGGTTTCTGGCTTTCAGCAAAAGAAAATACTTTACTTTGGAGATCTCAGAATAGATTTTAGCCACAATTCAATTTCCCCTTAGAATTAAAAGAAAATTAGTTTAGCCAAATATTTCTGCAGAACTTTTGGAGGACAGTGAGTTATGAACTATTCAAGGAAGTTTAACTTAAAGATGCATAATAATTAGAAAAAGTCAAATGAATGTTAATAATTCATTGGGGGAAAGTAAGAAGAAATTAAGGGTGAAAATTTATTGCTAGAACTTCTCACCAGAATCTTAGAAAAAATACTGATCTGTAAACAGCACAAGAAAATTCATATGGGCAACAGTTTTTATAGATCAGTCTTACCATTTACAGCCCCTTAAGGCTGGAATCGTGAAAGATGTTCAGCTACAGAGTCCAGGTGCTAAAAAGTACCTGGGTCCCCAGGTTTTCACGTCCAAAGATGGACAGGCTCCTAATCTCCATCTCATATCTTCATCTAACATACTATAGATTCCCTCATACTGTTCAGAGCCTGGGATAAAATTCACATTTTCAAAGCCATTCCAGAAATTGAAAACTTTGTACTGGAAACATTAAACCAACTTAAATACCATATTCCATTCGCTCTTTTTGCCAATGGCATAAAACCAGCATGTATTTTCAACACTAACATGAGCTGCAATTCAGTAACACAATGGAATTACTACGTCTAAGAAAAACATAACAAGTCATTCTCCAGAGCAACAACATCTGCTACCATTTACTGCAGATTCCTGGTTCCCTGAGCTGTGAAGATGGCTCTCCTTCCAGATCTGAACACTGCCACGCTGCTGGGAGCAAGCATGGGAGCAGAAGTTCACTGCAGCTCTTCCAGCCGTTCCATAAAAACAGAAATTCGGTCAATGTTGCGTCGACTGTGAAAGGTGGCTTAAAACTGACAGAATGTCTCCAGTCACATTAAAAAAATGGTAATACAGTCCTCAGGGACAACGGAGGGCAGGTGGAAATTACAGAGTAACACCAGTGATTGTACAATACTGAAAGTGTCTTGCAGAGACTGATCTTAACAGGAATCATTGCTCAACAAAAGAAAATAAGCCTGCATGCAAAAGACGGCAAGTAGGAAAATGCACCATTAGGAAACAAGAACATCTTCAGTTTTCATCTTCAGTTTAAAGGACAGGCAAAAAAATTTAAAAACATAGTTTATTTCTTCAAGTAGCATACTAAAACTTAAACTTTTAATTAGATTCAGCTATCATTTATATTGTATTTAGTTCACTCGAAGCTAAGTAACATGCACATGAAATAATACAATTATTAGGTACTGGATTTAACTCTTTTCAACATCAAATATGTTGAAACTGTATTTAGATTTTTTCATCTGTTTCAGAGGAATCAGTCATCATAATAAATTTAAGACTTCAGTAAATATATGTACAAACCCTACTGCCCAGCAGTCTATCATTGCACTTGATATTCTGCTCCAATTTCAAGAAACATTCATAACTTAATAAAAACATGCATTTCAGATATTTACTGCCAGAACATATGCAACTGAAAGTCGATTTTGGTCACATGGATACTTAAATTAGGTTACTTATCTCTCACTTGTCCCATATATGCAACGTCTATTGCTTAATAAGCCATCGGATTTCAGACATTTTCAATTTTGACCCTTTTACAATGCCTGTTAGACTGCCTACCATCTGGTAGTGCTTACTCTTGATATCACACTTCCTCTGCATTACAGAAGTGTGCTTCCTATAATTATAACTTTAACGTGATAGATGTATGCTACAGTAGAATTATCAAGTTGGGGATGGATGGGCTGAAGGGACAATTTGGGCAACATATTTTGCTACTAGGTCTATGTTAATAGCACACTCAATTGCACCAGGTGCCTTCCCAGTAGAAATCTACCAACAAGGCCAAATCATGGGAAATTGTGCATATAACTATTTTTCCTTAAAATAAATAAATAAATAAAATCTTAAAAGGTCTTTGCTTACAAGACACTGTGTTCAAATACCAGGAGAAAGTCAGCCCAACAACTCAGCAGCTCACAGATATTAGACACAGTCAGAAAAGGAACTATATCACACAGCGAACAAATTACAGTAAACCATCATTTCATTGTTTCCATTTCTATAAAGGAATTCACTGTATCTGCAGGAAGGGACAGAGGAGAGGGGAAGGAAAAACAGAATGAGGGAAGAGCGAAGATGTTCTTAAAAACAAAAATGAAAACAAAACTACTCAGATGATCTGTCACAGATAACATCACTATGTTCCTGCAGACTTTCAAATGAGAATTGTATGTTGTTTATAAGCCCTATTTCACTACCTGAAAGTTAGGCCACAAGAAATTAATTAAAGAAAAGACAGAAAAAGCAGGATTTAGTATGTAAGGAGTCACCTACGTAGCAGTTTCCAGGAAGACTGGACACCCAGCTCTGAAAAACGGGACATCTCTGAAGTACTATTGGTAAGGTGAGTAATAAGAAGGGCTGCCAATGAACAGCTGAAGTGTATGTTTGCCTTACTTTACCACTCATGTTTTGATCACACTTCTCTGTCTTACAGACCAATGCCTAATTGGAAAAAAAAGGAAATCTCTTTTTTTCCTATCTAGCTTGCCTGGCACTAAAGCGAGGGTGAAACACAGTGACAGACAAATTTGGCTGTGTTATCTTCGCTGAGAAATCAATGCAAACAAGCACATGCACAACCATTCCAAGGAACCCATAGCCTAGGATGCATTTGGGGAAGACAGAAGCCTGCGAGTAAGCATTGTGAGGGAGCAGGTGGTAGTATTGCCTACTAGAGGTTTCAGAGTATTTTCTCTATGTCACAAATCATAAGTTCTGCAAATGGCATGAACAGACAGACAGAAGTCACTGAAGAGCCTGATGGAAAACCTCCCAGCAGTCAAATGAAAGCTTGACTCCATCCCCCTGGCCTTCCATCCATACATTCCATCTCCTTGGTGAAGTTGCACTGATTTTACTGTATGCACACATCTTAAAAAGGTTCTGTATATTACCCTCGAGAAAGTCAGAAAAACCGCTTTCCATCAGTATCCTATGATATATCTACACATATGCTAAAAGTTCAGGTCACTTCAGAACAATATTATCTGTCGGTGTAGTCATGCCATTAAAGAGAAGCAAGAGTCTGGGAAGTTACTGTAAGATACAGCAGAAACGGAGAACATCAGTGCTTCAGTATTTACTTTGATGAGAAGTGGAAAAAAAGTCTGGAGGCAACCAGAGTACAGTATGTTTGTAATTTGGAGGTTTGATTCCCACATTCATGAACACTGAGGTCATGTTTTATTTCTGTGGAGCTTTTCACATTCTTTAACACAAGCACATTTCAATGGATTTCAAACTAAGGAGTGCACAAAGAAAATAATAATATATTAAAACTGCAAAAAAAATTAAAAATATTAAAAAATTTTTACTGTAATTACCTAAATTCAAAATAATCATAGACACTCGGTCCTGACAATACTAGACGGCACTATCACTTTCTAGGTCTAGTTAGCTTTGGCTGTGAGCATAAAGCTACCTGTGCTTTTTCAGGTGAAAACAAAATATCTTACTATGTTTTTTTTAATGATTTTTATAGAGATTTAAAATGTATTCATGTCAGCAGCACACTAAATTCCAATAGCATAGCAAATTGTTTGTTAAATAACATGCTTCATTAGGTAAGACAAACACAAACAGCACATAAGCTAACAAAGAACTGAATTTTATTCTTAACTACACACTGTAAATCAAATTGTAGGAATTTCACCAACAAAAATATGGAAGGGTTTGGGAGGGAGCAATAAGATTTTGGGGCTGGTTTTTTTTTGCTTGTTATAATACATAATGGTTGCATTTCTTCTATAATCAAATGAACATTTTCTGATTACAAGTTTACTCTAAATTTGTTCCAGCTGCATTGCAAACCAAGGTAGTAAGATTATTTCAAAATAACATGCAGCTTGACTGAATCTGACTATCATCAGATTAAAAGATATTAGCAGAGATTTTATGGAAGCTAAATGACAGTGTCCTTGAGGTAGCACTGACATTGACTCTAGCTGATACAGTTTTTGCTCATTAACATACCTTACTACGTGTCTAGAACGAGTCCTCCAATAATTAGAGCTGAATACACTATGATTTTTAAAATTAAATCATGCCTTTGGGAAAGAATCAGAGAATAGACAGCTAAAGGACTTTCAAGCAATTAACAAGAACTGTACTGTCAGGTTAAAAATTAAACATTGCAAAGTAGGTTAAGAGTTTCTTCTCTCTCCAAAATCACATGTTGACATGGAAGATGGCCCTCAAGCATTTTGTTGAGTGAAAGTGCAGATGAGAAAGGATATTGATTATTTAAATCTAAATGAAGTAAATTTCCCTACTAATTTTCATATTCTTCCCTCCACTTTAGAAATAGTGTTTTGCTTTCTACTGTCTTCAAACCAAGCTGCTCAAAAAAGCTGACAAGGTTTAATTAAATTTTACAGTGTCACTGTACCTAGGTAGAGACAAATGCAGATGCAGAGATTCATCATACCTTTTTAAAGTGACCTCTTATATCACAGGTCTTTGCTTCTGAGTACCCTGAAAAATCTATCCCAGACTGAACAATCAGAAATGAAGCCACTCAAATTTTAACTTGATTATATAAGCATAAAAAGTCTAAGCAACTTATCAAAAATTATGCATTTTTACTCATCTTTGTAATCGTTAGAGCCCCTGAAGCAAATCCTAGATCCAGACCTTTATTTACAATGCCATACGTTTACATAGTATTCTAATTCACAGTTCCCTCCATATACTCAAGCCTAGGAAATCCAATAGAAAGAGAAAATCTCTACTGATGTAATTGTAAGCAGTACTTATTTTGATGAGGTGACAAATAAAGTACCAGGAGATTTTCAAAAATGTGTGGTCTTGCAAACATAATCAATGAGAATAACAGAATGAGTACCACAAGCCCAAGCATGATGCTGATGTTACAAGATCTAAATTTTGATATTATCTTGTTCTCTACATACATATTTATCAAGCATTTTTTCCTCCATTCAAAACAACAACAGAAAAAAAAAAAAAACAGAAAACAAGAGGTTTCATGGTACTGAGTGTCCCATGGCAAAGTTCAAAGACTTGCATTCCAGATTAACTATGGGAATTGTAGAATGTTTTGGTTTGGTTTGTGGGTGGTGGGGTTATTTTGGTATCTTTGTTTTATTTTTTCAATGTATCTAGAAGTCATCACGTACACAACTATTTTTACTTAGATTGTGAATATGTTAAATATTCTGAAATTAAGTATCCTGTACTTGTGTACCTCCCCACAGGAGCAGCTGGTGACCTCCAAAACATCCCTACTTAAATGAAAAGTGCAGAGAATTAATTTACTTTTTAAATTAGGCCTACTGAACTCTTTCTCTGCTGTAGTCGTTACTTTGTATTCTCAAGTATATAACAATACAATTTTGAAAGACAATACAATGAATGTATTGTTTTTCCAGAACTAGAATAGACAAAATAAAAATTGTGAAATGGACATAGATGTGAGCTCAAACAATGCATTATAATTCTACATTACAGACAAGAGAATGAATTTAAATGAAACAATTTGTTTTTCTTGCACAAATAAAGTCATAATCATTCCTACGTCCCCTAGAGGTGCAGGAGGTGAATAGCTGCTGCATCAATTCAGGTGGATTCAGCAGGCTTTCTGTTGCAGTTCTTGAATAAAATCACAAAGGAGACTAAAAAAACATGACCCTCAGGAGCCCAGAGGCACAACACATACTTCTGCATCTCTGTTTTCACTCATATATGCTCACAGCTGGTGCAAAAACAAATGCCAGTAGCTAGTTTTAGTTATCTATTTCATAACAAATGTGTTAGTGACAGCTAATGATGAGATATAATTCAATATTAAAAATAATAGCAACTGAAGATGAAAAGGAATCAAATTGATTTCTGGCCCATATTCTACATCAAAGCATTTCCAGCAAAACATTTTGTTGCTTTTTTGTACTGCTTACTTGCCAATACCTACCTTGGTGAGAGTTACATTTTACTTGGGGAATTATTATAAAGTGTAATACATAACATACTGTCAGAAAGGATTTCCTGGCAATATAAATGAATTACTTAGATTAATGTTACAATTTTGTTATTCTACGCTTTTGGGCATTTAGGGAAGTAAAGTGCAAAAAATACTGGGATATAGTAAATAAAATGCCAAACACTGCTAATGATCTGTTTGATACTCAGTGTTCCCCTAAGTTTAGCGATGTACAAAGAGCAATTGCTTATGTAGTAGGAATAGTTTAACTAAAAGAAGTTTTTCTTTAATACAAATACAAGTGCTAGTTTGAAAATTATACACAAAAGATAGCCCTAGCCAAACTGTACTTCAGTCATAAAGCCAAATAAATTTTTAAAAAAGTTTGTACAAAAATTACAAGAATTAGCAATAAGCAAATAACTCAAAAGCCTCAATACTGTGAAAAAAAAATCACTAATTGCAACAAGACTGGGACGACTACATTTAGAATCCAGAGCTACAGCTATTTCATACTCCTACACGACCAGCGACATAATGTATCCATTAAAGCCCACATCAATTTGTAAATGATCTATTTAATATAAACCAACATGATTTATATACTTCATCTTACATACATATAACTATACAAATTACATATAAGGATGATGTAATACATTTTGTCTTAATCACATACAGCATTGCCTCCCAACTGTACTGCTCTGTATAAACCTGAGTAGGTAACAGCTCACAAAAAGATAAAGCTCATTAGCTTCAACTGAGACATTACAGACGTGACAAATGAAAGGGACAAAGTGCTTACCCTAAGCTTCTTAAAATATGTTGTACATATGACACAGAGTGAAGACTGGTCCCAAGGAAGAACAGGTTTTAAATCAATACTGGCAATAATTTTAGAAATATGTATTTGAGCTGCCCGTAACATGTAGAGTCTACCACATTAGGATGACTGTTGATATTTGAGGCAGGTCCAAAATGTGCACACAAGTTAAGAAGAAGGCAAATTTATCTCCAAAATGGAGAGAAGTATAATTATTAAAAAAAAGACCCACAGCCTGAGGCACATTGCAATTCTGACTTACACTTTGTCTTTGTATACGTGCATGACATGGATGGGTAATACAAGATGAGAGAATGCTTTTTTAATAGCATCAGACAACAATTCTTGTGGAAGTAACTAGATATAAAAATGTAAATATTATTTGGTCTTTCACTCTGATTAAAATACATTAAAACCTTACCTTAAATTTAGTCTCAACATAACATCTGTAGTGCTTTACGTTTACTTTTCTGTTATCATTAAAATAAGGCTTTATGCTCCTTGAAAAGACAAGAATTTACTCAGAGGGACTCTCCCAAAGAAAAAGGCAAAAGATTATCGTATTGTTGCAGAGGAGTTCACACTTTGTACCCATCTCTACAGAAAACAGGCTTCCATCACTGCCGGCATTGCACATCCTCATCTACCACCATCAGATAGCTCCCTATCAGTATGACTTGACTTCAGCTTGAGGCCAATTAAATCTGTTGTCCTCACTTTCAGTCAAAGGCTGTTCCCAAACATCAAACTAAAACTGTAACCAACAGAGTGTGCAGGCTGCGTTTACTTGCAAACCGTAGTTCCACTCAGTCCTTCTCATTAAAATGTTCCTCTCCCTTATGGCTCTGGAGGTAGCATGTCTGTTTTCTTTTTCGCACGCACACTGCAGATGCCCTAGCTGATGTAGTAATAAAAACTAGATCTCCACAATGCTGTGAGTTTCTGTGTGAGCTCATGGGCAGGGAAATGTCACAGACTTAGACCCAGAAGCCCGGACACATGCATGCAAACACTCTAAGAGCTCACAAAAGGTGTCTAAGGACACTGTGTGATTAATCACTGAGCACTCATCTGGGATATCTGCCACGTACATTCCCAGTGACACCAGAACCCGGTAACATACAGGAGTCACTCAAAGCCCAGATCTGCAATAAATCTGCTATGAAATGCACAAAGCTCCTACAGCAGTGGCAGGACCAGTTGCTGCAGTCTGCCCCGGCTTCGTGCTCCTTTGTTTTGCAGCCAGTTCTGCAGCTCCCTCACAGGGGCTGCTCTCACCCAGGTGAACAGGCACAGCTGATGGCACCTGGTATCCCGCAGAAAGCATGTGGGACTGCAGGAACACAATTGTTGGTGATAAATTCACTTTTGTGACTCATGCCACTGCACAGAAATGCTGTCCAGGCTGAGAGGCATCAGTCAGAGCTGGGAACAGATAAACACAAGTCCTTGGCTGGTGTGGGTGTGCATTAGGTGCTTGGTTTACATAACAGCTTTCAAATCAGAGGTTAACCTCAGAAAATTGGGAAGAGACAACCAGGAAGAGAACAGTCCCCTTGTAGAAATGTTATGCAATATTTATGGAATTTAATTCTCTATGGGTATATCTGTATTATGAAGAGCACATTCTTCCCTGAAACAGGCAGAATGAAGAGTAATAAAAGTAGACATCAAGCCCAGCAAGGATGCAAGTAACTGGTTCGTGCAGCTCTGAGTTTCTGTACAATCTGCACGCTTCTACTCACATTGTAAAAAGGATATGCGAGGGCACAGAGACACTGCCTGCCCCACACACTGCAGTGTCAATAAACAGTGCTCAGTGTAAATAAAGATGCAAAGTTTTACAAATATAGAGAGAATTAGGTGAATCGCTAGCCAAATGCATCAAACTCTTGCAGAAAATGCATACAAGCACTCAACACCAGAGAAACAGAAAGAGGTGAGAACCCACAGGAGCGTACATCAGAGTTTTCCTATCCTATATGTGGTTAATTCAGTATTGTCCGAAGTGTGGCTGCATTTAACATGATGTTTATTTTCACATCCTAATCACAGCTACATTTACAAGCCTACCCTAAATGTTCCCACTTTGATACTGAGAAACATTCATCCTTTTACCTTTATATTATTATTTTGATAGAAAATGCAACTCTTTCTCTCAGTCTTATCATCACTGACATAGTGAAACCTCTGTCTTTTTGTATGCTTTACATACACGCATTATATTCTTACAAAATACAATAACAAATCAAAACAACTCCACCCTTATAAATGCATTTACTCTGGCACAGAGACAGTGTCAGGGGACACTGACTGGAACTGTCCTTATTCCTGTTTAGGAAGATGCCTCTACTATTGAGCACAACTTCTTCGTCCATTTCTATAAATACTGCCACCCAGAGTAGCACCATTATACAGATACAATTATTTCAGGAGAAAACAACATATGAAGCTCAAATTTCTCACTGAAAAAGTCATGAAACAGTAAAGGATAGGGTCTGGATGAGGGCACGTCACCTAAGACTGGAAAGAAAATACTAAGAACTATGAGCTTTCTTTTAAAAAAACAAATACCTTAATTCTAATAAAATAAAAACACAACAAATCCCTCAGAAAAAATACAGTTAATTTAAGAATATGCAATCAGGCCTGAAAATAAGTGTTTAATCCTATTGAAAAAAAGGAAGTAAACATATGCTATGATCTCCAAACCTTCCCATAGGAAGAATAAGGAGAACATTAGAAGACATTTGTGTACTGAAATCAAACATGAGTATCACCTATCTGATACATCATCTTAAAGAGTTGCAGGGTGTAAAATAGGATCTGTAACCTCATTCTGCCCAACACACTGCTGAACTGCGTACCTCACTCGGACACTGAGCTTATAAAAAAATGAGTATCTCGACATCCAGGAATAACCTCATTCATTTTAATGTCACTCTGACATGAATCAAGTTACTTATGCACACAGGCAGGAAACAACAGGCCATCAGAGCCCCTGTCCCCCACGCATGCCACAACTGTGCCCCGCTGCTTCCCTTCTGCTGGCAGAAAGGCAGCGGAGGACCCTTGGCTCTACTGCTGGTGCAGCCAGGCAGGCATGTACCGGAGAGGAGTTCCAGGCAGGTACCCTGGAGAGCCAGGGCACTGCATGGGGCTGGGTGCCAGTCCCACTGTGCTCCAGGGCTGTGGGCAGTGATCACTGCCCAGCTCCCTGACAGTCCCACAGAAACCCAGGCTCTCACACTTCCTCCCAGAACATATTCTATTTTAGCCCAGTTTTTCTTAGGAGAGCCATGTCAATATTGAACAGGATGGGCCTTCCTTTTTTGAAAGGTGGTCACTAATGTGGTTCACTTATTATGCATGCAGAAAGTGGTCACTTCAAGTTCCTGATCAAATATGCTTAACAACACTGATGTTTCTCCAGCAAATACCACAGAGAGTTGTAAATTTACAAAGGCACACTGCCAGTTGGCATATATAGTAAAATGAAATAATCCTGCATTTAAGACATAGCTTTAATATCACTTCCCGGGAATTTACTTGCATTGCTTTCTGTAAGCACATTCCGATTTCACACACATCCAACTCATTCCAAAAGCGACACTCCAATCTCATGCCCTATTTACCACTGCACCTCTGAAAACACACTTTCACGCGCAGCGTTGGACAAAGTTCTCTCCCTCCAGCCCTGCCCAACGCCCTCCCGCCTGCCGCACCCAGGCAGAAGGCTCCGTGGCCGCGGACCCTCGGACCCGCCAGCCCGGGACCTCTCGCAGGCCCCGATGCGGCCTCCGCGCCCGGGCGGTGCCGTCGCCCCGGCTGCAGCACGCTGGAGAGCGCCGAGCCGGGCCGGCAGGAGACTCGCCCTGCCCCGAGCGGCCGCCGGGGCGCAGCGCGGAGGGCAGAGCGGCCGCTCCGCTCCCGCTGGCAAACGCTGCCCCCGGCAAAGTTTCGGCCGTGGAGCGGCTCCGCGCGGAAGGAGGGACGGGGCGAGGCCGGGCCTGAGCCCGCCTAAGTTTGAGGGAGCGGCGCTGCCCGGCGCACCTGCGGGAGCCCTGCGCTCACCTGAAGTCGCTGTAGGGGTGGATGATCCAGAACCCCGCAGTTTTAACCCTTTCCTGCTCCTTCTCCACCGCCTTCTGGCTGCCGAACATGCGGAGGGAGAATTTGTTGACCCCCGGCTGCAGCATGGAGGTGAACTGCCGCTGCATGAAGCCGTACTGCCGTCGGGGTCCCTCGGCATCCTCGAAGCCCACCACGGGCTCCTCGGCCCCGCCGCCGTCCACTTTGAAGCACACCGAGTTGCCATGCTCCTTCGCGCCGCCGCCGGGGCTGCTCTGGGCTTTCTCCGCCGGGGCTGCCTGCTTGGTTGGGAAGGCGTTCACGCTGCCCTCGTCCCGGCTGCCGGGAGAGGAGCTGCGCTTCCCGCCGTCCATGCTGCGCGCCCCGGCCGAAGGAGAGCGCGGGGTAAGCCTCAGCCTCAGCCTCAGCCGCCGCCGCCGCCGCCGCCGCCGCCGCCCGTGCCCTTCAGCGGCTCAGCCGCGATGGGCTCAGCTCCGCGCCGCCGCGCCGCCCGGCATGGCCAGCGCTGCCGACACTGAGCCGCGTTCCCGCGTAGGGCTGGCACCGCTTCCCCTCGCCCGCCCCCTGCCGGCGGCCGCGCCGCACCGCCCGCCTGACATTGAGCGCCCCGGAGTCCTTGAGGGACTGAGGCGCCCGGGCCGAGAGGACGGGGCGGGGCCGGCGGCGGGGCCGGCTTTGCCCGCGGGGCCGCGGGACGCCTAGGAGCGGCGGCGGCTCGAGGCGTGGGATGCGAAGGGGTGTCCGCGGGCGGCGCGGCGTGGCATCCCTGTCGCCGCACGGAGACGGTGGGCCGCGCCGGTGAAGCGTGCCAGAGCTGCTGCGAGGGGTGTCCCACCGGCGTGCGGGACTGCCCGATGGGCGACCGCACGTGGTTTTCAAGCAGAAATAAAATTAAATGGAATTAAATAAAGCGAGTAGGTTTGTGTTTTACCTTGGGCAATCGGGGTGCTGGATGCTCTGGGCCCAGAGCAGGAAACAGCTCTGAGTGAAGATGTGTGAAGGTGGAGATCACAGCTCGCCCAGTCCCTGCAGCATCTGGTGGTGCATCTGGGACATGGGCTGACAGGAGAACCGGGGGCGGGGGTCAGGTAGCGTCCTGGGAGATAGTGGAGGCATTTTGGATGACTCTGAACAAAGCCAGGGGCTGCCCTTTGTTGCTGTTGTGTGTGCAGCAGTGAAGAAGGAGGAGGGAAGGGGGTGGGAGGAAGCAGGACAGCTTTGTGTGACGTCCATTTTCACACACAAATTGCTTGTTGAGGTTCAGCAGCATTTGCTACCTCTGATTCCCTTCTCCCTGCTGTTAACACTGGCTGGGAGTGGGAAACCAAGTGTAAGCATGCCACACATGGGCTGGGACATGCGTGAGGCCGGGAGCACAGCTCCTGCCCTGAGAGATAAGGGCCCGCAGAAGGCCTGGCTTTGTGGGCATGGGCCTCTCAATGCCAGGCATGACATGGCAAGTGGGCCTGTGAGCAGTAAGGGCTTTCCACACATGCCAAGAGAATGACAGTTTGTGTGTGAACAGGGATGGTGAGTCCATGCGCAGCTCACCTGCGTCATGCTTGTCAGTAATAGCTGAGAAGCCTCCAGGAGGCAGCTGGCAGAGAGTAGGCTGCTGGATGGGAAGCAGGAGGCATCTCTAGCTCTACATACCATAAAGGCACGCTGAAGGGAAATAGGAGATGGCGTTGTTTTGGATATCGGTACACAAATTGTCCTGGGGACATTTTTGGAAGAGGGATGGTTAGATGTTCCAAAACCTCAGGCATGTCCCTGTGCTAGTGTGTAATATGTGGGGAGCTATGGGTGAGGTAGTATCTCAGAAGGCATCAGGTGCTTCTGGGCGTGCCAATGGTAAGCAACTAACTGCAGGCTGTGAGCAAAGGAAGGCCTTGATCTTCACTGTGACAAATGAGAGATGTACATACTTGGCCCTAAAAGAATGATTTAATGTGGGTTACAGAATGGTGCAACGGTATCACAGAACCTATAACGTCATGAATACCTGTAAAAGCACAAATGGCTGAGAGGTGGGGATCCTTTAATTGGACACAGAATTACTTTTCACAAATTCTCAACCAAGTTTTCGTTTTGCATCTGAAAAATACGTTGAGGGAATTAGTGGAATGTCCTAAGCTCAGCTCCAGCATTTTCCATAGTACTTGTCACTTTGCAGTCATCCAGCTCCTCCTTTACAAACAGACATTTAAAACAAACTTGACAGAGAAGTGGAAATCCATGCATCACAATGTGAACAATGCAAATCAGGTGACTCTGAGGAGCTGTGTTTCAGTGCCAAATGTGAGAGGTTTTCTCAGCAGTTCCACCTCTAATGCTGTTAATGCCAGTGCACTGGAACATGCAAGGTATGCGTAATGTCCACGTAACAGTAATATGGTGTTCTTATGGAGGAGGATGGCACACAGAGATGCATCAGGAGGGAGGCTGGAGGCTGGGCAGGGACCAGCATGGTAAGGAATATGCTCGCAGCATGATTGGGTGAGGACTAGCATACACAAGCCTTCCCCATCTGGAGTGATACTTTTCTCTATGATTTTATCCTAAAACAGTGAAGAGTGTGTGCACAGCTGCTGATGGCTCATGCACAGCTGCTGACAAAACCCTCTTACTGT
Organism: Numida meleagris; assembly: GCF_002078875.1. Classification (NCBI taxonomy): domain Eukaryota; kingdom Metazoa; phylum Chordata; class Aves; order Galliformes; family Numididae; genus Numida; species Numida meleagris. Next base: position 14,843,438 of record NC_034438.1, read on the forward strand.
TTTATCCCCAGATGATGTTCACCTCCTTCCTTCATCCAATCTCTATCACCAAATGATAATTAGAAAGTAAGAAAATATTATTATTGTTCTACACCTTTGTAAGAGAATTAGCTCACATTGTATTTGACAGAAACCCTCAAAGGCAGGGGATAAAAAGGCAAAGTCATGCTGTATTTTTCCACATACTCACAGTTTACCACATCAGTGTCAGTGGAACTGACAGTTTCCACACTCGAGTCATGTATATATGTTGCTGCCTTACCTTTCCTCTCCAACAGAAGGTGATTTTCCTATCTCTTCACTCATTATTTCAGAGGTCTTTTGCATAGAACCCTTGACCTGAATGGTCTCTCCCAGCGTAAGCTGTACAGCAACGCATCATGTACAGAAGAAAATGGGCATGTAACGGAGTAAGTCAGAGTGGTGAAACACAGGCATTACAGCTGCAGTAAGCAGATTCCAATGTACCTTGGAAAAACAGTGACAGTCTTTCATTTCTGAATTATGAAAATAGTATACAAGAACATCTGATTTCTTATTTTATGAAGTTTTGCTTTTGCTCATATTTAGTGTATATTTATGGTTTTTTGTGTACATTTAGGGTTTTTTGTCTATATTTAGTGTATATTTATGGTAATGTTTATCTATCCTTACTTAGCATGGACCACAGAATTACCAGAATGACTCTCGCCTGCCTAACTGCCACATTTTTACAGAACAAGAATCTGGAAATGCTATCTTTATTTTAGTAGCATGTCATGGTTATATAGATTATTGCATCAAAATGTCATATGATTTTAGAAAATTTGTGGATGAGAGAAAGAAAACCTGCATTTTCTGCACACTTCTGATACTCTCCATGTACATAAACAACATGGGTACACATCTTCGTAAGCTGACATTTTGGTATTTTGTGCTACATTAGATCAAATTATTTTTATTCTATGTAGATGAAATATAAACTTATTTGTGCTCAAGTACTATTTGTTACAAATATTTTCATGGCCTAAATGGCCTTAACGTGTGAGCATCATGCATTTTATAACAGTAAATCCCAAGGAGATAGAGGATTTTTATAATCTGTAGTTTTTATGGAGGAGAATTCGTTCTTCTCCGTGTCAAAATAACTTAAATTGTTGTCAGCCAGAAAATTGACCTCTCCTGGGGCCCAGCCAGCATGTTAGTTTAGATGAGAGAATTTTGGTTTCACAGACAGAAAGAGAAGTAATGGAGCATGGCATGTGTGAATAGTTCTGAAGAGAGCACAAAGGCTACATATGGTAGAAAGGTCACAGACTCACTTTAGCTAGAGGTATAGCTTGTTTTCTGTCAAGTCGGATTTCAATTTTGTGACTGTGCCAGGAGATACTAAGAAAAGGAAATTGATTAACTATTTCCAAGAAATTACTGTTATCAGAACAAGGAATATAAAGCCTTTCTATTTTGTACTTCTTTGCAATGCTCTAGGTTGATGAATCACTTCTAAAAATTTAGTAGCCTCTTTTATTTATGTATTTAATTATTTTGATTGCTCCATCAGACTATGATAACTTCATTAATTCCAGTGCTTTATACCACTGTAAAACCATAATACTAATGTATATTTTAAAATGGATTTCTTTCTCTTCTGCCAAGCAGAGTAAATTTTTATGTCTATAGTAAATACATCCCTCTTCTCCTGTTTTTCTCTTATTATCTTATTTTGGGCTTACCTGAATAGATCCAGAACAGCTCATCTCTAGAACTGAAAAACAAAAACAACAGAAAAAAAAACAATAGAGAAGTATACCTAGTTCATTCTGTGGAGAAACTAGGGCACAGGTGAATGGCAGGACTTTTGTGAGATGGCACAGTGAGGTGTGCCTGACTGCGGAGCAAAGCTCTTGTATCTCAAATTTTAGTTACCTGCCCTATGGGAATGTTTAGGATTATATCTCCTCTGGAAATCACCATCAAGTCAAATGCTAAAGCAAGAATAGTGAGGAAGAAAAATAATATGCGCAGTTAGAGGAGTAGCTATGCAAGATAAATTGAGGATGATCCAAGTTCATAGTATGTGTCATTTTCTATGTCTGCTCACTTCAAATTCCCAATAAAGTGATTTTGATTTCGTCCTACCCTACCTATGTTGTTTTCTGTGACTTCAGCCTTAAATATTTACTGGCAATAAATGTTTGCCAATAAACCATTCATTATGTAATATCCCATAGTGTGTGGGAAGCAGAAATAATCTTTCTTTTGCAGTATCTCTTGAAGAAAACTACTACAAAGCACATGCACCTATTTATTAAAGTGTGAATATTAGGTGGTTGCCATCTGTATATCTATTTTCATTCAACTGTGCTGTTTGAAGTACTCACAGTCAACACTGATATAACTATGATTATTCAGATTTTTTTTGTGATTTCTATGAAGATCATTAAGAGCAGATGCATTGGACCTGTTGGCATTTCAAGTCCTACATGTACCTTACCAGGTAACTGACACCAAAGTCTGCTGCCAGGTGTGAATGACAGCTCCCTCCATATTGCCTGTTCCCAAAAGCAGTGCCCTGTTATTTTACAGAAACAAACCTTGTGGGAAATACATCTCTGAGAGTTAAAAGCAAGATTTAAAAGAAATAGTGGGATATGTTCTGTGAAATAACAGAAAACTGAGGTGAATACTACTAGTGTGGAAAGGAAATGGCTCTCAGACATGACCTAGAGTGCAGAACACGTTGACATGTATAGATACAAATGCACTAGTACATATTAACAAATGCCTAAACTTTCTATAAATAATCTGCTGGATTATTTATAGAATAGACTGTAAAACTCCAGTAAACAAGAGAAAATAATTACAGTGCACTGAGATCTCAGCAGTTTGTTCAGCTGCACTTTACAGAAATGCGTGCTTGTTTATTTACTACATGCCACAGCAGTCTCCCATGTCTTGGAAAACCTTGGTGTTCAGCTCTGACTCAGTGCTGAGTGATGGAAGCCCTACGAAAGCAGCTCAGTGTAGTGCTTCAAAGCAGCATTTGGTAAGGTTGGACAAGTAGGTTGTATTGTTCCTGTGTCATAGGGTGAAATTAAAGCACAGAAATTAAAGCACAGTTGGTTCTTACCAACTCTCTGGAGTACCTTTTAGTTATGCAAATCACTTACAAATATGGTAGAATATTTGTGTTCTCTGAGTGCTTATCTTTTCTGAAAACAGTATTTAAATGCTAGAGCTTATTACCTGCTTAGTAACCTGCCAGATCTTCAATTTTTATAGATTAAGGACTACCACTAAAAGAGTAAAAGGTAGAAAATAAATTCTAATTTGATTTTTTGTACTCATAAGTGTACAGATAATTGTTTCTTACTCTTTAATACTGTCTACATTTCTTGGTACTTACAGTGATTTAGAATTATGAAGAAGTCACTTTTTCTGGCAGATGTTCATCTGACCAGCCAAATAGCTTTGACGATGCGTTTTGAATTTTTCCCGTGACAAAAAATTCTTTTTTTTTTTTTGTTTAGTTCATATACAAGTGGATTTCATACAGTCTTTGTCCTTCTTTACAGTAGTATTTATCTTGAAACAAAAAATATAAAGACATTCTGGAATAATTTCAGCATAGAACATGATACCTATTTAATACAAAGTCTAATCCTATGAACAGCTCTAGAATTAGCTGTGAAAGGTCACATGGTACTATTAAGAGCAGTAAACTTTAGACAGGGCAGGAGGTATGAGGGCTGCTTCAAAAATAATGCCTCCTATTTTATGATGTTCATCCACAACATCAGAAGCAGACGCTGGTGGTACAGCAGTAGATGCTGAACCTTCCCACCAATATTCAATCACTTTTTGTTGCTGTGTGACAGATGGCAGCAGAGGGGCAGGCTGACAAAATGGCACATGATGAGGAAGTGTGGATGAAGTAAACGTGTGTCATTGAATTCCTCCATGTTGAAAAAATGGTACCCACTGATATTCTTTGATGCTTGCTGAATGTTTATGGAGAACAGACAGTGGATGTGAACACAGTGAGGCAGTGAGTGGTATGTTTCAGCAGTGGTGACGGTGACAGTAGATCACCTCTGCTGGTGCAGATATTTATGAGCATGGCATGCAGCTTTTGTTCATGGCTGGCAAAAATGAAGAGCTAATGGTGATAACTATGTTGAAAAACTGTGTTTTGTAACTGAGAATTTGTTCTATCAGTGTTATTGTGCTCATTGTATATTTTGGAGTTTCCATAGGAATAAATAGGAGGCATTACTTTCAAAGGAAGCTACATATTTTAAGACTTCTTGTTGCCATTCTTTGTGATATTTGAAAAAAAAATACCATTCTCTAAAAATGCAAGTACCTTTAGTTATTCTTTAAGGCAACTTCACATTAACAGCAGCTATTTGCTCTTATTCCACACAATGTTCCTACTTAGCTGTATGATCACAAATACAAGTTCATGTGATTTAAAGTCTTTTCCATCTTGAAAGTTACATGACCAAAGAAAGAGAGGTGATTTTTTTTATAGTTGTATAGTTCAATGATGGGTGAATATCAGCATAAAACACAATGACTAAGTAAATGTTGTCAAACATTTGGCTGTGGTATTCACATATAGTCATGAACAATAAATCCTTTAAATCATCTTTTTTCTCTACATCTGATTTTCCTGAAATCAATAACATTGTTCATCTTTTGTTCAAATTATCAGAACTGGTAGGGTACTCTTAGAGATACCTGAAAACTACCCTCTTGTTGACCTTTAAGTTTGTTAGTTAAGGTTTTAACAGCTGTCAGTTTTAATCCTGCAAGCTATTCTTGTGTGTTGATTGACTTAGTTTCTAAGTACTTAAGAACTATCATTTAATCATCATATTTTAATTCATGTAGACACTATTGGTGTACATACACTGCAGGCAATGTGCATAAATTACATCTGGTATTCAGTTCCTTATAGAGAGCGATGTCTTGCTGGACTAATATCTGTCTTCAGTATAGCATTCATGAAGTTAAATATACTGCATTTGGAAAGATTCTTGGAATATTTTTTAAAATGAATAATCTAAAGTCTTGAAAACTGATGGCTGCTAAATGCTTGGAAAAAAAAAGAAAAAAGATGAACAAGAAGAAGAAAGTCCTGTTCCAGGTGCTTCTAAGTTGTCGGAAGATCTCCTTTAAAGCAACAGTTACTGAAAATCAAGAAATTTCATCTATGAAAACAACAAAGGAGAAAAAAGAAAAGAAAGAAAAAAAAATCACCGTAAGACTTTCAAACCTTTTTAGAACTTAAGAGTATTTTTTAAAATTCAGAGTGTGGAAAAGTTGGTTGGTTTTTGTTTTTTTTTTCATTTAATGAGTACTTTGGGGGAAACAGTGACTATATAAATATTTGCAATGTTGATTTAACTATTCAGTTTTACCAGCAACTAAAAAGGAGTCCAGAGGAGTCCAGAGACAGTCCCGACATTAATCTGGAGCTACACCTGACTTGTGGTCTTTGAGGTACTTATTTACGCAAACACTTTTCAGAGGTACTTAGTATTGCTCATAGGTAGCTCTGTTGGTGGTAGGTACATTCAATTACTAGCACGTAATTAGAAGAACACAGCGCTACTCCCTATTGACTGCTCTGCCTTAGAGATGCAGGCTAAATGGTGACATTGAGCATTGCAACTCAGGAAGGATTGCCCCAGTTTTTGCTGCCAGACACTCTGTTCCTGCAACATTCTTGCAGGTAAAGGCACTCTCTACTGCAGAGGAATAAGCTAGCACAACTGGCAGAAGCAAACTACAACATGCACACCTGAGCAAAGTAAAGCCCTATAATTAACATCAGTACTTGAAGGGAAGTACTGCCACTGCAGTCACAGGCTGTTTGGGTTTGGAAGCAGATTCCATACTCTTTGACTTCTAATGGGAAAACAGATGAATTAGTAACTGTAAAGTATTGCCTCTGGGATTGTTTTTGCCTTCCCAGCTATGCTAGTCTTACATGAGAAGGTAAACTGCTGTGACTGAATTGTACTTGTAGGCCTTTCATTAATGTGTCCCTTTATTAAAGAGAAATATGAAAACTACAATCTAAATCAGTTAGCATCATGAATAGGAAAAAAAAGGATGGTCACTCTTTTCCTTCCGTAAGCTACTACTGGGAAAAAGAAACATGCCTTTAGATATACACCCTGAAATTAAATGGTTTGATAGCTGATGAGAAGTTGATTTGTGACAATGAAGGGACTATGACAGTTCATAACAGATAACTGTATGGCCAGTAAATCTTGTGTTGAGGGAGTGCAAGCAGCCTTTGCAATGCACAGTAAATAAACTACTGAATGTGAATTCTGTGCCTATGGGAGCCTCACACACAAAACTGCACAGAATTGTAAGGAACCATGCATGACTGCAGAAAGGTTGAATCTTCTGGAAAAGAAAGACTGTCAAACTTTCTGAACTGAGTAATTTAAATAAGTCATCTCCTCAGGGCTGTTGTGGCAGAAACATTAGGAACAGTAAGTATAAGGAGGCTCTTAAGATCTACTTTGAAATCATTTCATAGGAATTCAAAATTTAATCCTGGCAGTAGTATCATTGTAAATGAAATAGTGGTGGCAACTGTGGAAAATAAAGGAAAGATGATAGCATACATTGTCTCTAAGTGATAACAGAAAAAGATACTAAGACCTTATCTTTTCCTACTTTCAAATGAAAGTAGCTGAAATAAATACAGAAAAGCAGTAATATTCTTGCATAGTAAAGGATAGACCCAACAATCATCCTCAACAGTAGAGTAATACAAGCATGGACAATGCCTGAGAGAACAAAGGCACTTTCAGTATTTCTTTCCTACTATCTTTACTATATACCTATCTTTGTATTTAATAATATATATATTTTTAGTTTTTCATTTTAATGACTATCTTCAGCCAAGTGACTTTCAGTCAAAGTGTTAAACACTTATTTGTGGAAGGCATTGGATAATTGCCAGCTAATCCTTATTATTGTGAATTAACAGAGATACAAATAGATGTTTAGCACACAAAACAGTGCAAATCATTGTACACATGTAAGTGTCTTTCTTTGTTCACCTGTGGGAACTGTGGAGTACTTTGACACTAAGATCAACTGGAAATAAGCATAAACATTATATTGGCAGTCTTTCTACAGTATTTCACTTGTTCTAGTGAAAACCAGAAGGCTTTTTAAAAACAAATTTGTTTCTTTTGGTATGGAGTCAGCACATTCTTCAGCAGAGGCTATTGCTCACTTGACAATAAGATTATATAACATAAAAATATGGAAAACTAGGAAGAATGTATATTTTTCTTCAAACCTTAACTGAAAAATTGTGGGGAAATATTACAAATACATTTTACTTAGGGAGTAAAAAGTATTTTATCAGAGCTACCAAGTAAGGTTTGAACGTCAGGAGAAGAAAGAGATTATTAAAAGGATTAAAAAATTGAAAATGTATTCAATAAATAGGTATAGTGATCTATGCAAGATGCAGTCTTTCAAAATGACAAGATACTACTTGACTCAGGAAGAGCTTTAACTGAAGGCAAAGAATATTCCCAAGGATTTTAAAACCTTGTAAGAAGCTACATGCCATATGCAGCAATCACAGATAAACACAGAAAACATGTATCTGATGCTTTATTAATGGAGAGGTCTCTTATCTTGCATGTTTGTAATAGCATCGAAAAGCACAACAGCCTTCCCTGGAAGTAATGCATTGAAAAGGTTAGGTGATTTTGATCTTTGATGATACAATGTTATCTCAATTTCTTTTGTAAGACGTGAAATTTTAAGAGTATAGTATTTCAAGCTGAAAATTCAAACCTGATAAGGAGCAGAATGAAATACTAAGTAAAACTGGTTGGTCGTAGCAATAGAAAAAATGTCTGGAAATCTCTGTCTAAAACTTACTTTTTCTAAAATGGATAAATACCTGTGTGCAATAAGTGTCAAGTTACGTATGATTTTTCTGCTGAGTTATTACGGTTAGTTTGGGATTTGGGGCTCACATTTACTACTGTCTTTGAAAAATATTGACAATCAAGAACTATAGTAGATTCTTCCAGTTCTGTTCTTATTTTGTGTCCACTAAAGATCAAGGCTTTTACTCTGGTATGATTACTGATAAACTGATGAAGCTAAATATTAATAATAAAACCAGAATCCTAGCACCTTTTGTCTTCTTATAGGTGATCCAGTGGTGCATTCTCTATACAACAGTTGTGTGAAGAATCCCTCCCTAGCTGATGTTCTATAGGTTAGTATACTGGTAACTTTCATTCTTTGATATGTATTTGCAGCAGCTTGGATAGATTTGTAACCTATACCTTAGTATTGTCTAGTCACTAATCTTTCTGCTGTTTCCTTCTTCTGCATTTGAACACTTTCAATATAACATGCAAAAAAATTCCCATTGTCCTTATTTTTCAGCCTAAAAGTTATTTGATGTTTGTGATGGATTCCTTCCATGTCTTGAAGCAGTAAAGTGAAAATTACATTATAATTTCTATTTTGCATTCAGAGTTTGTTCTCCTAAGGATTATACACTTAGTAAAATTTTTAAGATCCTTGTGTCACTGTTATCTTTGATTGCATGAAAGATATGCTTCCCAGAGCATCATGCAATTTGCAAAAACTATGGCTTCTGAAAATCCCAGTAAGAAGTCCATAATTCTTAAAATATTGCTATACAATCATTTATAAGCCAAATCACTTTGGAATATGTCCAAGTTTTCTAGACTTTTTATTTTCTTTGGTGTTGGGATGTGCGTAGTGTAGACATTTGTTTATTTACAAGTATATAAGTTTTAAAAATTGTCTACGATTAAAGTACACATGAGCTAACATATATTAACCGTTATGAATTCATCAGTGAGGATGTGTTTGGGAATGATGGATTTGGGTACTCTGTATTCCTTTGTAATTTGAAAACTGTGGCAAACTTCACACTGGGGAAAAAAAAAATCACAGTAGGATGGGAGATATTACTTTATGAGCTCCTTAATGTTACAATTCATGACTGACAATGATAATGTTTTGTTAGTATGTGTTCCTAACTTTTTTCTTTTTTTTTTCCCAAGTAAACACCTTTCCTTTCTCTGTCTGCCAGTTATGTTCATTTGTAATTCTGGAACTTCTAGGTTCATCGCCAAACCTCTGCAGCTAACAGAAGGGAGGGACCTCCTCCATAGACCTGGTGCTAGATGGGGAGATGTTTCGCTAATTGATTTCATGAATGTTTAAAATGAATTTAGTGGGTTCCATTCCTTAATGTGGAATCAAACGGGAAAAAAATTGAATAAACAAGACCAAATAGGGCTTATTTCCTACTGAAAAGACACCAACAATTATTAAAATTTTCTGAAAAACCTTTGCTGTTCTGGAAACTATAGAAAAATTACCACAACTGGATATAAGAACATACTTTGCTTCATCTAAACCTTCTTACAAAAATATCTGAACTGTTTTGTCCATCTGCCAAAATTCAGCCAAAGGCAGATTTCTGGCACATGAAAAGTACACAATATGAAATCTGTTTTTATGCAGCTGAATAAATGTCTGCCTCATTTCTTTAAAGTAGTTCAAATTGATTTCACTGTTGTACAGTCTTAATAAAAGCGGGAGATGTTATTTCCATTTACAATGTAAATATACTGTCACCATTGTTGCCAGATAAAATGCCAGCAGCCGGTTCTCCAGTGAAAGGAAAAGGAAGAAAGAAAACGGTAAGACTGCTGAACAGGACCTTCACTTCTATTGGCTCAGCCACCTGCAGTTTCAGGTCCGTATATGGAATATGCCTGCCCTGCAGCCAGCAGAGAAGTACAGAGATAGTCAAGATGTCTGCACAGTTGAGCTTATTTATGTGAAACAATCTAGTAACAGCAGTGTGGAGCTCCATGTGAGCTAAGATATTCAGATGAGAAAAGTAGGCTACCTTACATGCTAACACTTAAACCTATTCCATTTCCTGTGCTATCTCTTTTGAAGCTTGTTTGTGCATCCCTCTACTGAACAGCAGGCACACATTAAAAAAAAAAAAGGTTATATTATACTTGAGAGGAAGTTAAATAAGGTATAACTTGGCAAATTTTTCACATTTATATAGTTAAAAATAGTTTATATTTCCTGTAATCTATCTCCCAGTATTACAAGTTTTTTTGTGTTTCATATATCATAAATATCTGAACTCCTGAGGCAGGAAAGGTACATTTTTTACAGTGCTCAAGCTTTTATCATGTTTTTCAGTTTCTAATTCACTGAACAGTTTACGGTTGGACTAATCAGCTCTATTTTATAGAGATACTTCTTCATTAACAGAGAGACAGATTGTCTTTTCCTCAGCACTGCTGCCCACTCCAAGCAGATGACTGAAGAACCATGCAGAGCATATGCTCAGCTATGCCAGTGAATGCTGCAGAAGCACTTTTTCTACTGCTGAGAAATGTGGCTGTTACCATCTCTTCATTTTTCTCAGTACACTGAAAGGCTTATTCAGTTGCTAATGCTGATTGAGTCATGAAATATCTTTGCCTAACACATGGAAACAGGAGGAGGAAAAACATGGAACATATACTGTTAGAAGAAAATTGTAAGAAAAAAATACAAATAGCAATGATGGAATTCTAGCAATACCTATAAAACTGTGGAATATGTCTTTTACAGGGAAAAAGTATCCATTATGTTTCTGTTCCACCTTTTAGAGTTCAAATGTTAAGTTTAACACTTCAGTATACAAAGAATTCTAAAAAGTCATAATTTTCATTGTTAATCATACTAGAGTATTTTATATAATTATGTCTTTAAAATGTGTGGGCCCATCCATTTTGCATGCAGAAACTTGGGTACTTAGACTAACGGAGCTACCTATGCTGCTTTTGTTTTGAAATATTATACTAATTTGAATATCACTCTATACACTACCTTTTTAGACATGCTGACTGAACAGCTGTTGTCTTGGAAAACAGTAGAAATTCATTATTTTTTACTTCTAAAGGTGGAAAATGGAGTGCTGATGATCCTCAGGACTGAGTATTATTAATATGTAGGTCATACAAGCTACGTTTTGTGAGCACTGAGTATTGGCATTGTACTGAGGGATTGGACAGTCCCCAGAATCATGGCTAAGTCTACTGTAGGTTGTAAAAGTTAGAGCAGGAAGAGCTGCCTTTTGTTTAAGGAAAATAACCTGGCAACATTTTTACCATCTTGAAGAATTCTGTTATGATTACAATTCATATATTTCTCTTTAAATGAGAGTTTCAGTTCTGTGGGACAGACCACATTGAAATCTAAAGTGCTCATCTTTCCTGAGGAAATCTGTATGGTTCCTTGATCCTGTGCCCCAAAGGGCAAACATATCAGAAAATAAGTCACCTTTGCGGGGTGTGATTGGCATCTAATCAACGTTTTGACTGTGCTATTTAAACTCTAAGTGTTCTTCACCTCTTATCATACAATGCTTTGATCAGTGGTCATTCAGATAAATAGTGAGCTTTTTTGTGAAACCATGAAAGTGAATGTAGTCATACAGGTCACCTCACTTTCAGTCATAAATCACACAGAGCATTCAGTGACAAAAATAAAAAAAGTCTCATGCTGCACAAGATTATTTATCTTGCTTATACAAGATAATCAATTCAAACTTCAGAGGGAGGTCATTGGCTGTGGTCATACTTTTAAAAATATTATACTGGCATCTAGCAGGAACATGCAACACTGCAGAGGTTGCAGGATTATTTATGTAACTTTTGGAAATAAGCAATAAAGTCAATTTTAGGCCTGTTATTTTAAAGCAAACTTTTACAACTTAATAAATGATTAATGCTTAATCTATCTGCACTGGTTAGCAGCTTCCTGAAGTTTTTAGGTGACTATCACACACTTCATTTTGCCTACCTATGGTAATTTACTCTCTGATCCAGCAAAAACTATTAAGCTTGTGCAGGCTTGTTGGGCCTATCGCTGGGAGTATACGTATCTTCTATTTTTTGTTTGCATGTCAAAAACTTGGGGAGCTGGGATCTGAATAAATGTAACAGTATTTCATTCATCCAGATTTATCCTAGGTTTTATTTATTTTTCTGATTACTGACACTTTAGCAAGGTTTTCTCTACAAAATGGTCTTAGAAATATTATACCAAAAAGTGGCTATTTATCACTTACTGTTCAGCAAAGGAAAGAAAACCACAACAAACAATTTTTACAAGCCCTTTTCAATTAATCAGAGAGAGGTCAAGAAGTGGTGAAATCTAAGGAGAATGTCAGATGCCAGTTAGCCCTTGTGGACAAATTACTTGGAAGACTCATCTAGTGATTCCTGCTCCCTGAGCACTTTTTTTTTTGTTGTTGTTGTTGTGTTTGGGTTTTTATTTGTTTGTTTGTTTTGTTTGTCTGTTGATTTTTGTTTTTTGTGTTTTTTTTTTAAGCATTAGAGATAGGGTTGTAAATGTAAAATTTCTATCTTCAGAACTACTTTTCAATACAAATAAGCTATAGTTTTTTGTGTTTAAGCTGAGTGTGATTTTGGATCAATATGCAGTCCTTTGGCTAATCATTATAGTGCCTCTCTTCCTATACCTTGATACCCATTGTAAGGATTTCTCTTCAGTCTTCTCCCTTCATGCGCCTTCAAAACTTTCCTATGAAATGTGCTAAATTCCATTTTTAATATAAATAAAAATTCCCCACAATTTTTAACATGATGACAGAGCTGTTGATATGAACCAGTTCATGAATTCTGTGTTGAGATTTTAAGTTTTCACTTTTCTCAACTAGCTCAGCATACCCCACTGGTTAATCTGAAGGTTGTGCATGGTTATGTACTGTAAAGTACTATTTCAAGACTATGCTAGAACTTTGAAAAATTCAAAGGTATCTTTTTATATAGTATATCTATAGTACAAACCCTGCAAAGTTGCATCTTAAATGTAAAGATATATAACAGAAATTATTCTATTCCATTGAAATCAATTGAATTAATGGCTTCATTTCTTTGACGGGAGAATCTAATTCTGACCTACATTTACAGTGTGTCTGAGATGTGTCTTCCTTAAATTTTACAAATTCAAATTCTATATGCCAAATTTTATATATAAACTGTGAGGATGAAAATCTTTGAGATAGTACTCTAACATGCAAACTGAACTAAATCTAGACATAATAGCACTACTAAAATAATGAAATAATGCTACCTTTGAATTTCAGTCTTTACCAATAAAACCACAAGTTTTTTTCTTTGTTTTAAATTGGGAAATAATTTAAATTTCACCAATTGTTCTGTGGTATGGATAATGATAACATCTGCATGTTTCATTACAGTAATACTAGTAGGTCTTCCTTTAGTGTTGCCACACTGAAGACTATAGATTTCACTCCCAACTGAGTAAAGCAGTGTTAAAAGGGGAAGAAACATCCTTAAAATCTTTTGCCCTGATTTGTAAATCTCAAATCACACCTTACTACATGCCTTGATCTCTCATCAGCAATATCAGGATATGTATGATCATTATAGGAATGATAAAAGACTCACAATATACTCTTCAACATGATAAAACTGGATGTAGTTGGGGGTATTGGCTTGAGAATGAACTTTGAAAGGAACTGATCAGGCTATTTGGTTTGGTACTCTCATTAACTGAATAAATCATTCCGCTTTTTGCGGGCCTCTGTTGCAAAGCCATTTATCCTTGAGGATAAATTGAAGCTGATGTGCCAGTTGGCACCAACTTTCTGAAACGAATAGCATTTCAGAAACTGGTATTCTTTATCATCAGCTAGTCTGTTTTATCAGCTGCTATCAGTGCTTCAAATTAGTGTGTCACATCTTGTATACAGTTGAAAGAAATACTCTCAGGCAGAGTATTAGGCTAAATAATGTAAAGTATTATTTGGAAAAAAAAATCAATAGATCAAAGTGAGTGGTTTTGGTGTCTCAGATTCAAACAAACAATACATTATAAATCAAATTCAGCATTAGAACACAGTGAGAAAAGTCCTCCATGTAATAGTCATTATTCACGTACTTTGTCCTCTCTTGCCAGTGTATCCTGTTTGAAGATTGTATCAATAAGAATTAATGCTGACAGTTGTTTTAAAATCCATTCTGGAATAATTGCTTTCTAAATAGTAAGCAAACCAAAAATCCCAGTAAGTAAATGTCAGCACCTTTCTAAAATCTAAGTATAGAAAAACAATGATTTATATATGTCACATTTTTCAATAAAATGTGCACTCTTCTTATGACAAGAGGTTTTCAGTATTGATTACAGAATTACAAAAAGTATTTTTGAAACATAACGCAATTGCAGTGTCATCTGCATTCCACCACAACTGAGACATTTTTTTCTTCTGCAGGAGTTGAATTCACCACCATAACAGTCCAAGATGAGCAAAAAAAGACTTACTTTTTCCCAAATTAAATGATCTCTTCCTCTCTCCTTCCCCTAATGAAGGTTTTGTCCTCAGAAATACCCCACTGACAGCAACCCCACACTGCAGTGATATTTTCAATGATGAAGTAATTCATGTACAGCTCTTGTACTAATGTCAAGAACATTTATTATTATTATTTCCTAGGCATGAAATGAATTGACATTTGGATTAAATACTTTTAAAGATCCACAAGGCAAGCTAGAAATAAAACATTTGAAGATAGGATGATTAAATGAATTAAGAGAAAGGCTTGAGCTTCCATGCTTTACAGTATCTGGAAAACTGGCCAGGTATTTTTGGAAGTGTAATGCTAGAAGGTCAGTGGATGAAGTAAAGGGCTAGTTCTGTGAATAGTAATAGAAAAGAGATTATTTTTTTGTCCCTCAGGCATGACATCCCTAATCTCTGAACTAAAATATTGTTTCTCCTAGCTTCATTCTCTCTGTCTTAACAAGTCTTGAATTCCTTTTTTGAAAATAGGTAGGTGTTTTAAAGTGTTGCTAGTTTACTTTCCAGGCAAAAATAAGAGCTTAAGAGGTTAAAAAACTCCTTGGTCTGAAAAAACAATTTGACTGTTGACTGTCATGTCTTGTATTATTAAAAAAATTGGCCATCACCACATTTCCTGGCATCTATGCTTAGAAAAAAAATATTAGTTCATGAGAGCTGATTGATTTTCAGGAATTAACAGGGTCTGTTAAAGCTTCTGATTTAAGAATTTTTTTAGAAAACCTTTATAATCCAAAGACATCCCTGGATTTTCAGAATTAGCAGTAAGTGATGTTCTTTTGAACATTTCCACGCGTCAAAATGAAAAAAATATATATATAAAAAGAGGAAGACTACTAAAATAAAGCTTTAGGTTATCACAGTGAGATTAATTTTTACCAGGGCTACAGGCACCTTTTTTGATACTACTTAAGCTTCATCACTTTAAAATAGAACCTCAAAGGAAAACAAGACAATAGAGACAAATTGCAGAGGGGAAAAGATTTTCCAGAGAAGTTCCCAGTATTTGATCTTCATAGTCTACTAAAACAGACAAAATTTGAATTTTTAATCTAATTAAGATAAAATTGTGAGACTAAAAAAAAAATCCTCTCAGGTAAAGCCCTTAAATATTTTTTGTTTCCAATGTTATCATTGAATGAAAAATGGAACTAGCAGAATTAAATCTATAAGATACTTTGGAACTATGTTTTGGTGTCTTTTTCTTCAACACAGAAATGTCTGAAATTATTCTGTTATTCTGGCTCTAGCTTGCGTACCACAGAGCATAAGCGTCTAGTTGAGCAATGTAATATTGATTGAAAATATTTATGTTATGTTGAATAATAACGTTAAACACATTTGAGTGATAGTGAAATAGGACATTTGTAAGCAGTAGTGTCTAAAGTGAAGTAAAACCAGTCTCAACATTCAGACCATTTGCTTTTTTTATGCAGTCTTCATTACTAAATATCACCATAAGCATCATCATATTTTAACTTGAAATCATTATTTTATTGATTGTCAAAATTAGAATAAGAAAATAATCTCTTAATAATTATATCTCTTAAATTACAGTGTTAGTGGTTACTCAGAATGCAACGTGAAGCATCAATATTAGTAGAAGGCCAACAGAATTTCAGAGTTTTGGGAGGATTTTTTGAAGCAAAAGCCAATTTGCCTTAGTTTCAGTTTGGAAATTAGAGAATACATTATGAATTTCAACAGGAAGAAATGTCCTTGTAAAATTTTAATGAGAACTTCCACTTTATTCAGCTAATCAAAACAAGACTGGATGACAACAGGCAATATATAGAGTGAAGAACTTATGAATAGTATCATATACTATGCAATTGACTTCAGCTTTAATAAGAAAAAATCGAATAGGAGTACATCAGTGTGTAAGTCAAGGCTTGAGCATTACCAGCTCAGGATGAGGCTGTAAATTTTGGTCCTGTTGGAGTATCTCTTGTTTATCTGCAGTCCTTACTGAACAGAGTAAATTAAGTCAGTGGAGCTGTTCACATGATCATATTCAAGGGATAACAAAATCCAGCTATATTTTTAGTATGACATTTATTCCATTCTTATCCATAATTCATTTGTGCACGTGGGCTTTTTTACATTTTAATAAACAGTACGAAGGAAAGAGCTATTCTCATGATACTTGCAGAACAACAAAGGAATGCTGAAATGTTTACAGTAGCCCTTTGTAGTGATATGTTTAGACTAATTTCTCTGATTGAGGCATTTAGTCTGATTATTTAATGTTTAATTATTCTTTATTCTCTACAAAAACTAAATACAAAGAAAAATATTTTATCAGGTCACTGCTTGAATTGGTGTTTTTTAGAGTCTGTGCAGTGTCCAAAAATTCATCTGAAAAGGAATGTTCACATAAAACAAGAGGAGGGCAAAAGAACTGCTAGAATATTAGAAGGATAGTCCTACATGAAATCTAAATCAATGAAGTATTTTTCCAGTAGATGTTCCAAAAAAAAAAAAAAAAATCAAAACCAACTTGCTTACTGAGATTTTCAGTACTAGTTCATCGAAGTCTTTCTATACAAATTTTGACAATCTTATCTATGTTTTTGCATATGATATTTGAGGGACTTGTTTAATTGTACTTTGTCTAATGAAGGTTTTTCAAAAAGATTCAATAAATCTAAGCAGAAAAAGGTACATCCTTAAGGAGCAAAGCTGTATATATCATAGCTGATCCAAGCACAGTTCTTGAGACCTCTAATGAATGTGTAATACATCTGCTACCTCCCAGTGGTTAGGGACAGGAACTGTCCCACTTACAAGCACTGACCTGAAGATGTACTTTAAAACTGAAGGCTAACAAACGATTTTAAGTTGCAATATTCAGAATTATATTCAAAAAAACTTTGTGTGCTTACTGAGATGTATTGGACTTCATGATACGGGGGAAGGAACTCTTCATATCTTCTTCAAGATACACCAGTATAAATTAAATGTTTCTGTCCATTAAAGAGATCATAAAGGCAAATAGCTAGAGGCAACTTATCTGCTGCCATTTGCTTAATGCAGATTGCCTTTGCAAATTTAGTCTTGATATTTTGCACTCTGACCCAGATCCTCAAATGTTCTTCAACCTCTCCACAAGTCACTGGGAGTTTAATGTCTGAGTGAGTGTGGGAACAAAGTAGCTGGACACATTGAATCTGATGGCTTTTGTAGTTGGAAGCTGCTGGAATATCCATCTCTCTTCTGGGTTCCTCGGAAAGTATAGGTATGTATTCAGAATCATCAGTAGGATTGAAATGTTTACCAAATTGTGCTTGCCATTTATTTGGCACAGTGAGAACTGAGTATCCAGATGCAGAAGGGAGAAGTTGTAGTGATTTATAAATAAGCAGAAATGCCAGTGTTTGCATTGAATGGATTTTCTGATCAGAGTTCCAAAAGCAGACAGAATAACCTATTCATTACACTGCTAAAACATAAATGATCAGTAATCTTGAAATGCAATTGCTATATGCTCAGAAATATACTGAGCATCAAGCAAATTGATAGCCATAAATAATTTTGTCTCAGCTGACTATTCTTGCACAGAAACAATGCATCTATTCTTCCTTTGGATAAGCAAAATTCCACTCTACTTTTGCCATCATCTTGCTGAATACAAAACATACAGGATTTAGCTTGGTTGATGGGATTCTTTGTGATACAATGGTAAACATCTTCTGTTGTGTCAAATTTCATGCTTCTTTCTTAACATCTAATTAATTTCAATGTTTGACGTTATTCATCAATAGTAACAGAATATTGTGTGCTTTTGTGTATTAGAACTGTAACACTTCCTCCCTGTCTGCCACCCAAGATTTCTATGATCTGTGAATGTGTTTATACAAGTTTCCCAAAGAAAAAACTTTGCCTTCCTTCTCTATCTTGGGCAACAAACTTTTGTTGTAGAACAGCTGTACAGAACTTCATTGAGTCAAGTAAATGCTATCAGTGAAATAACACAAGGGAAAAAATTAAGGAAGAACAAATCAACAACCAAACTATATTTGCTTGTTTGTTTTTTAACTGCATTAGTACATAATGGTAATCTCACGGTAATTCATATTATTTATGAGAAGGTGTTAGTGGGACAGTATTAATTAGTGGGACCAATTATTTGCTTTGATATCCTGTTCTGCCAATACCAGCTTCAAGCACTCTTGTTATTCTTATCACTGAGCCTTGGTGCCTTTAAGTAATGTACTAAAAAATTGATTACCATCTCATGTGCTTCTTTTATATTTTTTTTCCTGAGACAAAAGGTCTATGCAGTTGGAATCTGTCTTCTGTATTTTATGATCTATTGATTTGTACAAATAAATGTATCAGTCTGACTAACATCAGTCCACTTGTTAGAAAGCCCTATTACAGGAGCATGTTTTGCCATTGGAGCAGGGAATCTCCTCCAGTCATCATGAGTCCATGATGGAGAGCACATCATCTTTTGAAAAAGGTGTTTCTGCCTTTATTTCTAGCACCCCACCATGCTAGCAGAATAAACGTGAGCCCTTTGGGGTTCTTATGAGGACACAGAGATAAGTGTATTCCAGTAAAGTACTGAAAAATTGCCTTAGACAATTGAAGACATGTTTTTGAATTCTAGGTTCTGAGGATTCAATTTAAATGTCTGTATGTTGATTTTTAAATCTACTTCTAAATCAGAGTGTAGACGTGCAGTTGTATTCATGCATTTAAATGTACAAATAATTTATTTATGTAGCACTTATACTTTCTCATTTAATTATATTCTTAATCATGTAAAATCACTGTAAGATTTAAGTTCTCATACTGTCTAGAAGAAATAATTATTTTGCTTCTTATTTAGGTGATCGAGAAGGGCAGGCATTCGGCTCTTTACTATTCCTTTACCTGACAAGCAATTTCTATTTGCCCAAGTATATCTTCATATTCCTACTCTGTCCTGAAACATAAGGCTGGATATTCCTCTCTCGTACTCCAATATAATTGTCGCTATCTTTCTACCTTAATGAAACAAGTTCAAATAAGTGAATTTAAAATACAGTTCTTTTTTACCTGATTTTTTGAGTGGAGGAAGCAGCTGTAAATTTTTGTCATCAGTCTGTTCTTGCACTGGCACTGACATACAAATATTTATTTTACCTTTATTAGATCATCTTCTGTTTCAGTGTAGATACAGAGCTGACTGTCATAACAATTTAAATGAAACTGTGCGAAGCCATGAGTCACAAGATTGGCAAATGCACACAAATTACATTAAGTCATTTGTTGTATTTTATTTTTAAGTTTGAAATCAAAGTCTTCTTACTAGCCTTTCATGATTGTATGTTTAAGGAATTAGAATAATTTTAGTTTGAAACTGATTTATAATTAGATGCTAAAAGATGGAAGTAAATACTATAAAATAGCATACACCTGTCAAGAAATGTATTAAATAATAATTGGATGTAACACTTCCCTGAAATTGACTTTGGATTTCATACCAATATAGATGAAATTCGTTCACCCTGACAAGATTATGAAGCAGGAACTGGCAGAAAGTGTAGGTCCTTTATTCCTTTACCTTAAAGACAGTCTGCAGTCATTTAGGTCTCCAATACTAATTGTCTTCTATATTAGATTTTCTTCCCTATTCTGGCTGGCTTGTTGGTCTTACACGACTACTCACTTAGATTTTCATTTGGTGTCTCCAGTCATGCATGGCAGCAATGGTTGACAGAACAGGTAATTGTCCGTGCTGAGCTCCCAGTGAGTCAAGCTGAATTTACCTTATGTATCATTTGATTTTACAGACCTTTCATGATGTCTTTCCTTCCACTTCCCAATCTGGCCACAGAGAACTATTCTGTTTAATCACTCCTTTTCTGGAAGATATTTATTATATTTGATTATCATTTTTGCTTTTCTCTCTCTTTTTTTTTTTCCTTGGTTCCTAAGTTGTACTGTAATCTTGTTGAAACAGAGGAACCAAGCCAAAGGCATTGTTTGCAGGTGCTATGGATTTATATAGTGCTTTAATGATGCTTTGTGATCTATTTTCTGTTCTGTCACTAATTATTCCTAACATTTGTTTTTCCACTGCTGTGGAATGCTCAGCTGACATCTTTATCAACTTTTTCATAACATGACTTTTTCATAAGCCTTTTATCATTCTGAGATCTGAGTGGGAGCCGCTAGCTTATAAACCTATCTCTGTGTCTTACTCTGGTTTCTCAGGCATTGCCAAGGTTCACAATGCTTTTTAGAATCTCACTAGCAGTGGTACTTGTGTTTACTAGGCTGGCCGTTTAGCCATGTCACTAATGGGGAAGTCACAAGGAATGAGTTCTGGCAAAAGTACTGGCAAGAAAAGTGATAGCCACTGTAGCACCCATATGAATAGGGCACTGATGATGAGGGCTCTTAAGCAGAACAGAACACATACAGCAAATACACCTTTTATTTAATCAACATCACCCACTGATGAAACTTTAGCAAGTCTGTCGATCGCAGTTAAAGAAAGTCAATTCCCTTGCACCTCAGCCAAAAGCCCCCACCTTGTGCCTGACACAGCCTTGATGGCTTGCAGCTGCAACCTGCAACTGACAACAGAATATTCAAACCACAGACACAAAGCATAACTACTGCAAAGGAGATTTACAGGCAGATGAGCTAGAAATAGGAAATGCTTCTTTACAGAGAATTGGTTCCATGAATCTTCTCCTATTGACTGCTCTGTATGTCCTATTTTTGAGACCAAACTGTTCGTTGTTTATGCTGAAATGAAATCGTTTGATAGAGAGATGACAGGCATGCTGTGTACTAGAAGAGCAGCTGTTTGCAGTATCATTTAAAAAATGGCAAAAACAAGGATATTGAAAACAGCTGCTAGACACTTTCAAAAGTAATGTCATTAAATCTGTAGACTAATTATTGAGAACACAATTCAATTTTGTGATAGATTTAAATAAATCTTGAGATTCACTATTTCTGGCAGCTGAATTAGGTCTTAGTTCTCAACTGACCTTAGAGAATCTTCATTTTTCTGTGAATTTAGAAAATTATACTGAGTCATGAAATTTTTTAGTGTCTCTCTATGTATCACTTTCCAATGTTAAAAAAATGTGAATTTTGGGGCTAATTTTAGGTCACCCTGAAAATAGTGTTTCGTATTTATTTCCATGGAAACTACAACATATACAAAGAGCACAAAAACATTATTTTAAAGAGCGAATTCTCCAATACAAAACACTGTTTTTCAACATAGTCACCACCATTACCTCTGCATTTTTGCCAGCCATGAACAAAAGCTGCATGCCATGCTCATAAATATTTGCACCAGCAGAAGTGACCTACTGTCGCTGTTGCCATTGCTGAAACATATCACTCACCGCCTCACTGTGCTCACATCCACTGTCCTCCATAAACATTCACCAAAATGATAAATATCAATGAGTGCCATTTTTTCTACATGGAGGAATTCAGTGACACACCTTTGCTTCATCCACACTTCCATGTCAGACACCATTCTGTCAGACTGTCCCCTTGCTGCCATCTGTCACACAAAAAGTAACTGAATAGTGATGGAAAGGTTTAGCATCTACTGCCGTATCACCACCAACTGCCTCTGACCAAGATAATAAAATAGGAGGCTTTATGTTTGTGCCTGTTTGTTTGTTGCATGTGATTCTCATTAATAATTAAATGAACTAAATTATTATTTTGTGTACAGTTTCTTAAGATTTCTTGGGATTAGAAGTAGAAATCTTTTCTTGATTTTTTTGAAAATTAATTACACACTTAAAACCTCACTTTAAAAGACTTGAAGCAAAACTTCAGAAAGAGTAGAAAGTCTGCAAAAGAAAAAATCCTTTAAATATTGCATGTTCATGAATACTACATATTGCTAGAAGAAAGAATATAAGTGGAAAGCTGCTCTAAAATTCTATAGAAATCTCTAGAAAGATGATCTATTGGAGTTCTATCCCTTACCTTATTAAAAGGCACATCCTATAGGGCAGCGTAATCAGCACTTCAAACATAGACCATCTTTAAGCATTTAAACCTCATCTCCTGAAAGGAATTGAGCTTTTCCCTTTAGAAGCTGAACTGTAATACACACAGCAGAGAGGATGACCGGCAGATTGTTCCAGCATCATACATTCTGAAATAAAATTCTAATGTCTCCCATGCACAGTCAGCACTTTAAGACTACTTTCTCTCTCTTCTGTCCTATGACTGGGAGTCAGTCACCCCGTCCCTCCCAAGACTGTCACGAAGCACACAGGGCTGCATGTTCTAGAAGAGCTGGGGAACCACTGACACATCCAGAAGAAACCTTACCAACCAAGGCCCTGTACTCTAGTACCTGCACGCAGCAAGCAGAGCAAATCTGGTAGCATCCAGATTCATCTGAAAGCCCAGCACTACTCAAGAAGGTAATGGTGATTCAGGCAAATCCAGTGCCGTGTCAAATGTGCAGGTCAGGGTCTATCCAGATCAGCACACTGCTGTGAAGCTCAAACAAGGAGCAATGGTATGTGCCTTGGCTTGAATTCATCCTGGAGCCAGGTAGTTTTGGGGTGTACAATCAATGGTTACAGAAGGGTACACTATCACTGACCTCATAAAAAGTGTCAAAACACCTGATGACCTCTTTGATTTTCAGTGTTTTCTGTTTCTCAGGTATGAGTTGAAGGATGCACAGGAAACTACATATGTTGTGGAAAAAGTTTTTGTGTCCTCAACCTTGGAAACGGGAGCATGTAGCTCTGTTGCTCTATTCTTAGAATGTCTTAGAGTTACATAGATTTATCTGTGGTACTGTTTTGTTTTAACAAGATGTAGATGGTTTTGCAATCCTGATAATATGTTGGGTATGTCTGACAATTTTTGTTTATGGTTTACAGAAGCTTATAGTTTTCCTGGCTCAGGAACAGGGTAATTCATGTCCTATTGTGAGCTAACCATTATGCTCTGGATTTCATGTTGTTAGAGCTCTGTAGTTGGGATGAAAATCAGTAAGGCACTTCAAATTTGCTTAAATTAACTTCTACCTGGTTGGGTTGAGCTTTCAGTTCAGGACTTTTGCAGTTATTTTACCCAGCTTGGCACTGTGTTAACTGCTCTTGTGTGGCTCGTTTGGGTTCGCTTTATCACAGGTTCTAAAATCATATCTTAAAATAAGTCATTGTGAGAAACCAATTCTTTTCATACCTATCGTTCTTGGAAATGGTTGTTTTCACAGTTAATCATGGAGATAGTTTTGCTAGGTGTTCTTTAACAAATCAATGTGCATGTGAAATCTCTGCTACATGTTGCCATCTTAAAACAGCAGCTGCAAGGCAGAACCCTAATCTTCAGAGTCATCTCAAGTCCTTCTCATTTCTAGGTGCAGGATGGAATTCACCTTCTCTTGCCTTTAGCATTGTCAAGCGGGTCTCAGTTTCTTGATTGTCTAGGCTCTTGTGATGGCCAAAACAAGTAGAATAAATTGCTCTCTGGAGGTGCCTTTCTTTCTCTGCTGGCTGTAGGGAGGGAGTCTAGGTAATAGCTTACACTGCATCTCCAACATGTAGACAGCAGAGATGAGGGGGAATGAAGCCCACACTTTAAATGTATAGTTGAGCTTGCTTTCCAATGAAAAAATACTTACTTCTCAACAGGAAAGTAGCATTCAGAGTAAGATGAAACTGATGTGGTTGGAGATGTTTTTTCCTTTATTTGATAAGGAGATGCTCATTTTGAACTTGCTGATGTTTGGTAATTAGGTGGAAATTGCCATTTATGTGCTTTCCCAACATAATGAGCAAATTGAATGGAATCTCTCTCTACTTGTTCATGATGTTACCGTTCTGGATTTATTTATTGAAATGGTGTTAGTTGTAAATAAGTGTTTTGCATGGTGGTTACTCAGAATCTGCATTAAAGCTTCCTTCCAAATCCAGCTATTTCTTAAGATTTGTAATTCAGATTTCCAGACCACACTGAAGAGATTTCCAGACCTTGTTGCAAAATAAATAAGGTTGGTGACATGTTGGAAGTGCCACAGTACATTGCTCTTCTGTGGAATTGTAATGGATCATCTCTACTGCAAACACAAATTACGCTGTAAGCATGTTAGCATGACAATAAAAAATACTGTTGTTAAAATCATGATAACTAGTTGACATGTAACCCCATGCTTAACTAATAGAATTTGCAGAATGATCTGCTGCAGAGTCCCATGGGTAGTGGGTGTCATAGCCCCTGCTGTTGTTTTTCCTTTTTCCAAAATTTGGAACACTTTGAAATTGCGTTTACACCTACATCATGTTGCTGACCAGTATAAAGCACAAACTGCTTTTAAACTGTAAACTAATACATTCATGGAAAGAAAAATTGAAATTATTCTTAAAGTCTAATATTCTCTCTATATTTCTTTAAAATAAGGATGTTTTCAACAATAAGTGTTCTTTAAGTCAGCTAAAAAAATGGAAATACTGTAGAAAAAAACCCTGAATTCTTGGAATCTTGTATTAGGTAACTTCTAAGAAGCACTTAAGGAATGAGACACTGGAATGTTTTATTCATTGTGTCTGTACACAGTGCAGCATTTGATAACAGGAAGGAAAGAAAAAAAGGTAAAATCTTTTGTTTCCAAAGTGAGCATGTGCATGTAGACAATTCTTCCTGTAATGCAGGAATTTACTCATATGACTTAAATGTCATGGAAAAAAATTGTTAGAAACAATATATTCTTCCAGCATGAGTTCTGTTTGAAGGGTACTCCTGGATGGGTATCACTAGGCATGTTAATGAGAGAGCATTAACAACACTATAGGCATAGGAAAGAAGTAATAATGTCAATAAATTTGTTTCTACTTTCACTGATTTGAAGTAAATGACTGTTCTGGCAAACACATTTTTGACTGCAGCTTCTCTTTGATGTTGTTTTCAAAGAGTAAAAGTATCAAGCAGTAGTAAAGTTGGCAAAGATTTTGCATATGTCTCCTCATAATATGGCAAGTAATTTTATAAAAGGGATTCAGGAAAGACCATTTGCATTCTGAAGAATACAAAAGAAATCATTATTTCTCTGTGGTGCAGATAAGTGCTATTCCTGGTCCAATAAACAGTCAGCAGAGATTTCTCCTATTCCCTCTACTGACCTAGTAGAACTTCTAGTGGTCTGGATTTCAGAAATTGAACTTGTGCCAAATAGCTAAGACAGATAATATCTCTATAATGAAGCAAAAATTCTCTGTAACTGTCCATACAGTTCTCAAAAGATTGCTTGCCCACCTCAGTGCAACACTTCCTGTTTTTTAGGTCTTTGTATTTGAACTGCAAATCTTGAAGCTTTTTGCATGATAAAAGCAATAGGAATGATATTTGTAGTGTTTTCAGTGGTTTAGTCCACATACTCATAGTCACAATTTAACCTTGTAAAGATTTGTTTGAAAGACATTGGCTAAGCTATTGTGCTTATTTGACACTTGCTACTGAAAACTGAAAGTGCAACATTTTTTTATATATATGGGTCCATAAAATAATAGGAAAGTTGGTTGAAAAGAACATCTAGAAGTTATTGCATCTTACTTTTCCAAGAATGGCTGGCTTCAAAGTTGGACCAGATTACACAGACCCTTATTTGTACGAGAATTAAAAATGTCAAAGGGATTTAAATTACAAAACTTTTTTAGTGCTAGACTACCATCCTAGTGAGGAACTGTCATAGGCTGAGGGTCTTTTGTCGCACAAGAGGGGACTTAGGCCCTCCCTTCCCCATTCCTCCCACTGCAGGAAGCCAGAAGAAGAGTGAAAAGGAGGGGTTGCAGCTCAATTTAGATAAAAATAAACTATTTTACTAAAAATGGTAAAGGAATATGAGATATAAAAGGAATCAAGGGTAATAAATCAAACAAATGAGAAAGAAAATGTCTCCTAACTGTGCTATTTGGTGGTACAGAGAGGGAAGAGGAATGTTTGTACGTCACTATGTCACTTTTTCTCTTCCTTCTGGAAAACAGGCGGGAAGTACCAGAGCATTTTGGGAAGTGTAGTTCTTCCTTAACAGCTGTCCCCATTCCATTAGTTCATTGCATAATGTCATGATATGGAATACTTATGGAAAATCATGTCAAGAACTTACTTTTCTGATGTACAGCCACAGCTTTCCAAGCTGCAGTTGTTGACCATTGCCCGGTTTTAGTTCCTCTAACATTAACAAAAAGAGATTGCTTATGTAGCCTTTGTAGCTAATTCCAAAAAATGTTGTTGGACCTGTGTGGTTTACATTAAACTGGAATCATGAAGTATACTATATTGCATTACAGAAGCCCACAGAGAATTTTGGAATAAAGAAGAGAACGGATAAATTCAAAAAGTACACAATTACTTTTGCAGAGAACTTGTTTGGATTTTCTGTTGGAAAGGATATCTGTAGTACCAGGTACATAGATTCCTTCATCACATGCAATTAAAATTAATTGGGATTGAATAACTACAACTAAAAATAGAGAAGAGTTATCATTTAAATTTGGCTTTCATTAGAGGTTGATACAGGATTTATGTTATTCATAGTAATCATGTATTATGTAAGTTAACATGTGCTAAAATACCTCC
The DNA here is from genome assembly GCF_002078875.1 of Numida meleagris. NCBI lineage: Eukaryota > Metazoa > Chordata > Aves > Galliformes > Numididae > Numida > Numida meleagris. The sequence goes on from NC_034438.1 coordinate 14,870,457, forward strand.
TGAGTGTGTGTTGTAAGCCAGTGGAGAGGGGATTTAGATGAAAAATCAAAGCCAAAGTTAAAAGTTACTTTTATGAACAGCATTTAAATAAATTAATTTAGAGAAATAAACGTAACTCAGAAGTTCAGATTGCTGGATTCTAAGGATGTTAATTTTAGTGTGCTCATGTGAATCTGCTTGGTAAAACCCATGGCAGCTGATAATAGTTGTAGCGAAAAGATTGTAATATTGAGGTGTTGGGTACAGCTGTAAATATGAGTTGATGATGAGTTGAATATGAGTCCGCAGCGTGCCTTGGCAGCCAAAAGGGCCAGCCATACCCTGGGGTGCATCAGGCCCAGCATTTCAACCAGGCAAAGGAAGGGGCTGTCCCCTCTGCATGTGCTGTGACCTCACCTCCAGCACGGGGTACAGGTTTGGGCACCGCAATATAAGAAGAACATAAAACTATTAGAGAGCATCATAAGGAGGGCTACAAAGATGGTGAAGGGTCTGAAGAGCAAGGTGTGTTAGGAGTGACTGAGGTCCCTCAGTTTGTTCAGCACAGAGCAGAGCAGGCTGAGGAGAGGCCTCATGGTGGCTGCAGCTCCTCACAGGGAGCGGAGGGCAGTGCTGAGCTTTGCTGTCTGTGACAGAGACAGGGCCCGAGGAAACGGCATGGAGCTGTGACGGGGAGGACCAGGGAGCTAGGGAAAGGCTCTGCATCAGAGGGTGGTGGACATGGAACGGGCTGCCCTGGGCTGTGGGCTCAGCCCCAAGCTGCTGGACTTCAAGGAGTGTTTGGTCAATGCTCTCTAACATAGGGTTTGATTTTGGGTGGTCTTGTGTGGAGACAGGAGTTATACTCAATGATCCTGGTAGATCTATTCCAAATAAGGATATTCTATGGTCCTACGACTTAATGCATTTCACAGTCTGAATGTATGGAGAGAAGTCTTACTGTCTTACTGGCCTGTGATTTAAGTCCAGGCCCAGGCCATCCATTAACAACATCAGCCTCAAAATCGGATGGTTTGAGGATCCCCTCCCCTGGCAACTCTAGTTTAAAGGGCTCCTGATTAAATCGGAAAGCTTGTTGTCAAAGATGGTCTTCCCCTTCTCTGAGAGATGAACCCAATCCTCCCCCAGAAAAACAGATTACTCAAAAAATTTCCCTTTGACCTCTTCAGGGAACTGCTTGGCAGGGTGACATGGGATAAAGCCCTGGAGGGAAGAGGGGCCCAAGAAGGCTGGTCATTATTCAAGGACCATCTCCTCCAAGCCCAGAAGCAGCATCCCAAGAAAAAGGAAGGCAGGCAAGAATGCCAGGAGGCCTCCAAGGATCAACAAGGAGCTCCTGGACTTACTTCAGCTCAGAAAGAAAGTCCATAGAGAGTGGGAAGAGGAATGGGTTACCTGGGAGGACAAAGTTGTCTAGGCAACCAGGGATCAGTTTAGGAAACCTAGATCAAATTAAATCTATCCAGGGACATAAAGGAGAACAAGAAGAAATTCTACAGGTATATGAGTGATAAAAGGAAAGCCAGGGAAGATGTGGGCCCTCTCCAGAAGGAAACCAGAAACATGGTCATGAGGGATATGGAGAAAGATGAGGTGCGCAATGACTTCTTCACCTAGGTAAGGGCTCTAGCTTCACCACCCAAGCTGCAGAAAGCAAAGGTGAGAACTTGGAGAAGGTAGATCTGCCTTCTGTAAGTGAAGATCAGGTTCAAGACCATCTAAAGAACCTGAAGGTGCACAAGTCCATGGGACCCGATGAGATCCATGCATGGGTTCAGAGGGGACTTGCAGATGAAGTTGCCAAGCCGCTATCCATCATATTTGAAAGGTCATGGCAGTCTGGTGAAGTTCCCACTGAGAGTTGCAGTCAGCAGCTCAATGTCCAAGTGGAGACCGGTGACGAGTGGTGTTCCTCAGGGATCAGTGCTTGGACCAGTGCCATTAACATCTCTGTAGGTGACAGTGGGATCAAGTGTACCTCCAGCAAGTTTGCAGACAACACCAAGCAGAGTGGTGCAGTTGACACACTAGAGGGAAGGGATGCTATCCAGAGGGACCTGAACAGGCTTAAGAGGTGGGCCCACGCCAACCTCATGAAGTTCTACAAGGCCAAGTGCAAGGGCCTGTACATGGTTTGGGCCAATCTGAAGCACAAAAACAGGCTGGGTGGAGAATGGCTTGAAAGAAGCCCTGAGAAGAAAGATTTCAGGGTGTCAGTTGATGAAAGACTCAACATGAGTCAGCAGCGTTGCACTTGCAGCCTAGATGGTCAACTGTATCCTGGGTTGCATCAAGAGGAGTGTGACCAGCAGGTTGAGGAAGATGATTCTGCCCCTCTACTCTGCTCTCATGAGACCCCACCTGGTGTATTGTGTCCAGTTCTGGGGCCTCCAGCACAAGACAGACATGGAGCTGTTGGAGCAGGTCCATAGTAGGGACACGAAGATGATCAGAGGGCTGGAGTACCTCCCCCATGAGGACAGGTGGAGACTGCTGATGCTGTTCAGCCTGGAAAAGAGAAGGCTCTGGGAGACCTTATAGCAGCTTCCCAGTACGTGAAGGGGGCCTACAGGAAAGCTGTGTAGGGACTTTTTAGAAGGGCATATAGCGACAGGACAAGGGGAAATGGTTTTAAACTGGAAGAGAGTAGGTTTAGACTGCATATTAGGAAGAAATTCTTTACTGTGGGGGTGGTGAGACACTGGAACAGGTTGCCCAGTGAGCTTGTGGTTGCCCCCTCCCTGGAAGCATTCAAGGCCAGGCTGGATGGGACTTTTAGCAACCTGGTCTACAGGGAGGTGTCCCTCCCTATAGCAGGGGGGTTGGAACTAGATGATCTTAAATGTGCCTTCCAACCCAAACCGTTCTATGATTCTATAAGTCACCTGTAGGGAAAGTACAAAGTAAATGTTGTACATCAGTATCAAAAATATTCAGCATTTCAAAAGAAGATGGATCCCCTTAGTTAGGTCAATATATATAATCAACATAGAAATGCATTCAAGAAAATACAGTCTTTGCTCCAGGGAGACTATAACGTAATAACAGAACAAGAGATTTGGATATGTTGTTTAACCCAGCATGCAGCTAAGCACCGCAAAGCCTTTTGCTCATTCTCCCTCCACACTGGGATGGAGGAATCAGAAAAAAAAAAAAGAAGAACTCATAGGTTGAGATAAAAACTATTTACTGAGACAGAAAAGGAAGCGAGAAATAACATTAATGATAACTATATATATATATATATATATATATACACACAAAATGAGAGATGCACCAAGGAATTTCTCAGCACTCAGCCAGACTCTGAGCAGCAGCTGAGACTACTCAGCCCCCCCCAGCCAACGCTCCTCAATTTTATCGTTTTTCCACATGATATCATAGATTATAGAACATCCTTTTGGCCAGTTTATGCCAGCTGCTCCGGTTCTGCCCCCTCCCAGCTCCTTGTGCCTCTCCATCCCCTCCACTGGCAGGACAGTGCAAGAAGCTGAAAAACTGAAACATCTTTGGCTCTGAACAGTACTGCTCAACAACAACTAAAACTTCCGTGTGTTATCAACATTGTTTTTCTCCTAAAGCCATCATACCAGACACTGTGAAGAAAATCAGTTCTGTCCCAGGTGAAACCAGGAAGGGTACTAAGTCATTTGAATGTAAACACAACTCTAAGATATTAATTTGATATTACTTAAACAGGTGTCTGCCAGTTTCATTTGGACAGGATGAAGATTTGCAATTTAAACTAGCTGAAATGCTCTGTTTTATATGGTTTTTTTAATTGGAGTTTTAGCATATTATCATTAGTACATATTCCGATAAAGTTATAATGAACTATTTCTATTTGTATTAAAGAGCCAAACTGTATTTAAGACCCTCCATGGAATTATTTAAGATGTAAATTGGTACTTTGCTGCAAATCTTAAATTGAAATAGAGTTGCCACATTTTTGTAGAAGCTCTATACTCACTTCGCTTCTGCAGCTGCAATTATGGAAGTAATGATCAGCTATGATTGCAGCTTCATTTTATGGAGTAGATTTGTCTTCAAGTCAGAAGATGAAATCTGTGCCTCATCTTCAAAACTGAGTCTCATAAGATCCAGGAAGGCTGTCATTCATGGCTCACAGTTCTTAAAAGGAGACTTCAAAAGGATGCAGCAGTTGCCTAGAGCATACATTTCGAGTTACAAAAGTACAGATGAAAATCAGAGCAAGATTAGAGTGAAGATTTTTATATTCTGTTCTTTTTGTGCTGATTTTTTAAAGTGTACTGAGGAATTAAATGTGTTAGCGCAGTATGGGATGGAAAAGTAATCTCGCAGTAGTGAGTTAACTGGTTAGAAATGAGGCCACATCTCTAAGATCTGCCAAGATGTGTGAAAACTGTAGTAGAGCCAACACTGCTAGCTTGTTGCCTTCTCCTGCAACAAGCAGTTATGCTCAAAAACAATCTGAAAGTGATTCCTGTATTAATTAGTAAGAATTAGAATGACTTTGTTAGTGTAGTTAATGCAGATTACAGGGTAAACAAGGATTATATTTGGTACAAGACCTCAGACTTGTATAAAATCTGTCACTTATGATTTATACTATATATAGGGAGAAGTAAGCTTTTGAAAAGAAAAATCCATCACTAACCTGTATGTTGAAGTACAATAAATATATTTACTGTTCAAAACTTTTCTGTGTTAAAGTTGCAGATACACCATTACCATGTTATCTGCAAAGTTTCAATCATTACATAAACTATGCTAGTTTAGTAGCATGTTTGAAAAATTATTTAAAGTATATAATGGTTATTGCAGATAATGTTGCTCTAAGTATGTTGAATACTGAATGGAGACAGCCTACATAACTGCTTCATATTATTGCTTATGGAAATCTTTGTTATTAAAAAAAATAAGGTGGGATGCCAAAGATCATACTATGGCAATTATCATCATATCTTCTCTATCAAATATCTGGAAAACAAACAAACAGAAAAAACCACCACTCAGCTCAATGTATTCAAAGAGTAATATGCAGCTTTCCTGGTGAATGATTGTCACATTTGGGATTCCTTGGATGTTTTTTCTCTGTTTAGAAATTTGCTGCAGAGTGCGCATGCGCCCTCTGGACCAACTTCAGTCACTTTACTCTCTGTAGTGGGTTCTGCACGTCTCAGAGCTCTTGGCTCCCAGTAGTAAATATTTCAGTTTGGAGACCTGTTGTGAGCAGAATTTTGAGTTGATTCCAGTTGCTTCTGCCTTGGGAGAATGCTAATTTTGATGTTGTTGTTAAAAACTGAAACTGACTTTGTGTAAAGGTAGGTAAGTTTGTCCCTAATGCATCTATAAAGAGGAATTGCTCTCTGAGAATATCAGAATCAAAGAAACCATTCCAAGTACGTGTCTACTGTACAGTAAAACCTATTTTACCTACACATTCCATATGTCAGCAGAAGGAAACCTCTGCTCTATTTACAGCAGTGCCTCAAACTTGAGCTATCTGCTGTAGCAGGAAGAAATTCAGCTCAGTCTCTACCTGCCTGAGTGCTCTGTGTGCTCAAGGATTATCAGCTCCAAGGCAGAAGTGTAATTTTCATTGATAGGACTCATTATCTCCTGATGACTGAGTTTACCTAAGTGTCCTGTAATTTGTGTTTCTCAGTCTCAGCATGTAATGAGAAATTTGAGGATCTCTATCAAAAGATATTGTGTTGTGGGTTTTTTTGAGTAAATGTTACCCTGGCCTTTTCCTTTAGTCTCCTGCCTGCATTGGTAATAGATGCTGTTAAAATGAACCTGAAGTGGCATCATGTTTTCTCACAACCCAGTTGTTGTTCAGACATGTTATCTGCATAGTTTCCAATTACTTTGGCTCATTTTACATGTTCAGAAAGCCTGCTTTGCTGATGCAGAAAGGTCTAATAAACTCTTAATTGTAGGCATTGCTCACAAACAAGTGAATCTGTTTGGGCAGCAAGGCTGCAAACCTGAGGGTACTGGCTTGGCATACACTGGAACTGTGGCCTACGTGCTGTTATGTGCATGTGCTCTGCACATTGCTTCGCAACTGGTAATCTCTGTGCATAATCTGTTAATACCGAACTTCTTGTAATACCTCATGTGGTATGATGCCTTGGAAGATGACTGCAGCCACAGTGTGGTATCACCTCAGTTGTGGTAGGCAGAAAGCCCTCACTGCTCCTCACAAAGCCTGACCTCACCCACTGAATGTGTGTTAAACTTCACCTAATGAAATAAATTCATGGTAGTGAAACAGCTGGAGTTCCATACTTCAATACACATTACTTTTGGATGTACTAATACAGCTAAGCAAGATTCTGCTACTGCCTTTGTGTTTTTTAAACACCAGTACCTTTCCAGGGCAGACAGTAACATGACATGAGTTACATGAAAGTTCCATTTACAAACTGACAAATGAACAAATAAACAAAAACCATACTTGGAAAAGTCATGATTTGTTTTGAAACGTCATTATCAAGTGCTACTGCACAAAACATTGCTTTTGACAAATTGACATAAATGTGATTATTTCATAATTTCAATTTGCATCTGATTTTTTTCTATTTTGCTTTAAAAATGTTTGAGTTTTGCTCAGTATCTTTAGTATACAACAGTACAAGACAAAAATGTCTATATATTTTTCTTTTAATAAAGTGGAATGGTAAAAATTTTTTTTCATTCACATGGTAGAAGTGCTCAGAGATGTAGTTTGCTTTCATTATTATGTGGTCTGATTCTCTGCTCTTATCAACTGCTAGTCTGGCATCTCAGATAAAATCTGCACCCTTGGATTAGCGCTGTTGTATTTTCTTGTATTGGACTAGCTGTACTTGTTCACTTACCTGAGAGAAATAATGTTCACACAATGAGAGAAATAATTGTTTAGTTTGAGGCACAACAGTTTGTCTTAACTAGCTCAGATGTAGAGGCATGGAGCAACTACTTCTAATCCTGTAATCCTGAACTACAGTAGTTTTAATCCTGTGGAACGGAGACAATCTAAGGACCTGGAATGGTAGAACTACAACTGGAAATTATGTCTTTTTTTTTTTTTCTGTTAATAATGTATTCTGTTTCATACTGTATAATGAGATGATTCCTGCTGTTATTTTGTGTCCAGTAGAGAACATCCAGATGGGGAGCAGGAAGGGCAGTTCAACCTGTTATTCCTTCAGCAGCAACTGTTAGTGGCGATATAATTTCTTTTCTGAGAAATGCTGGATATGCTGCTGTCTCTGACAGGATCTCAAATATGCTGGTTGGAGCTGAGCTTTTGATGCTTGCTGCCTCTGCAGGCAGAGGGTCAGTCAGTCTAGAATGCGGTCCTAAAAGTCTGAGGCATAAGGCGTGCTGGATATGCCCAAGATGCAAATACAGTTGAAATGCAAAGGAAGGGCTGGTTAGAGCTAGTACTGATGCCATCAGTGAGCATGTTCCAGAGGGACAGAAAGAAATGTGTAAGTTTTGAAGATCTACGTCAGTCTGGCTGTATTTACTGAAACTGACAGATGACACCATGTTTTTTTTGATCCTCTTCTATGAAAATTACTGAATGATATAAAAAATGCCGAATTCATGTGGCTGACAAATATAGTCAAGAATTGTGTCTCTAGATCAAGATCCCAGCATATTCAGTTGTTATCTACTCACCGATTTTATTAAAAATCAGCAAGTTTTGTATAAGTTTTGTATATCTGTTAGATCTATGCTGTAATCTATAGGCTAGAAGCAATCAGAAGTCTATAGTCTATCTGGACTTAGGGTTGAAAGCATTTCAGAATGGAAACAACAGCTTTACCTTCCATGGGGCTCTGTTCAAGGATGTCCCCTGATGTTTTCAGGGATTCTGTGCAGTGAAGTGCAGCCTGTGCTGTGCCATCTGCCAGGCAGGAGGAACATTTTGGACAAGCTCCAGTACTGTGTGACAAGATTCCTGGAAACTAAAGCAATTTGATTAAAGAATCAGCCTGAGTCCTGATGAGTACTTTTCAGACAGAACAAAAAAGAGCTGTGAAGTTGACACCTATATTACTTGTTTGCTGAATTTTGCCTATGACATAGTCTCTAGTTACATGATTCAATGTAGTTAAACTCTATAAGATAGCTTACAAGAAGAGTGATTTAGTATTGCTTTAAGAATAATAGGCTCAGACTCTGCTTAATGTAAAGATTATGTAAAATGGTTGACTAATCAATGCTTGGTCTTTCCGTTTTCTGAGACCATACCTACACATTGCTCCATCTTTACTGTGACTGAAAGTATTGACCTTGACTTTATGGAGGCTTTCAGTAGCCAAGACTCTTCTAATCTCAGTTAGGAGTTTGAATTTTTAATTTTTTCAGCTCCTCCTGTTTAATACTCACCTTACTGCTTTTCATTTGCTTGCCATTTCCTACTTCATTTCTTTACCTTCAAAAATGTTACATAAGTTTTGGCCTACCAAACTTTCAGTCCCTAAGTAAAACATAGTTTCTAACAGTTGTCAGATTATTTTAATTGAATAGAGACCATTGCTTTTATTACCAAATACCTGCATTTTCCCCACAACTGAGTCTGAAAAATCTCAGTATAAATAGACTTTATGGAAGTAATGATTATGAAATTGGGCTCCTATTATTGAAATATCAAATGTAGCAGGAGACTACATTAAAAATGAGGCCTGCACTTCACACTTGTCAATACAACATTATTTAGTGTTCTGTTATAACATGATATTGACTTGTAACATATCCTTGCACAGTCCATCTAAATCTTATTTTAAATTTGGAAACTCTATTAGAAAATCCGTATCCAAACTAGTAACTATTTGAAGCTATTTTTTTCCATCCAGCATTTTTTCCCCAAGCACATTTTGTTGGTACTTCTCTTTTTTATGTTAATTACTGTGGTAGCAGAAAGCATTTGTAACAATAGAAGGAGCAGAGTTGTCTGAACTGAACTTTGCCCCATTTTTACACAGTCATATCAGATAATGTAAAGGCTTTTTACGTTTCCTTCTCAGCTGCTTCTTGTCACACTTGATTTTGAAATGAGTTTAGAGCAGACCACTGCAGTTTAGTGGAAGAGTAAAGTGCAAACTTTATCTGTGGCCAGATTCTGTCACTTGTGTCAGTCTAAATTTGAGTAATGCTTGCTTCATATTTGCATATGCTGAATGTTTTGGAATTCCACTGAAATCTTTGTCTTTATGAATAGATGTTAGCAAATATGGTCTCAAATTTAAGACATCTGAAAGCCAAGTTTTTTCTGTTCAATACTCTTAACATTGTGTCCGGCCCTATTTCAGCTTCTACATTGCAAGATGCTGCTAAAGGATACTTGGTGAAATCACTTTTCTCTATGCAGTACCACCAGCATTTAATGATTCTTAATAGCTCTTACTTCTTTAGCTTACTTCGACTGCTCTTTGACAATTCATATTGTAAGAACAAATCCCACTGTAAGGATAGAGGAAGAAGACTGGTGGGAGATATGATGTCAGGATCTGTCTTGGACAGAGTGACCACAGAATGGTAGAGTTCTTGATTCTTGGTGAAGTCAAGAGAGGGGCCAGCAAAACTGGTACCTTGGAGATCTGGAGGAGGGACTTTGAACTATTCAGGATGCTGGTAGGGAGGGTCCCTTGAGATTCAGTCCTGAAGTGTAAACGGTTCCAGGAGGGCTGGTCACTCGTCAAGAAGGAAGTCTTAAAGACGCAGGAGCACGCTGTTCCCTGTGATGGACAACCAGGGGATCGGGCCCAGCCAACATAGGTTCATGAAAGGCAGGTCCTGCTTTACCAACCGCCTGGTGGATGAGGGAAAGGCTGTTGACGTAGTATACCTCGACTTCAGCAAAGCCTTTGACCCTCTCCTGCAGTATTCTCCTAGAGAAGCTGGCAGCCTGTAGCTTGGACAGATAGACTCTGCTGGGTAAAGAACTGGCTGGATGGCTGGGCCCAGAGAGTGGTGGTGAATGGAGTTAAATCCAGTTGGCAGCTGGTAACAAGTGGTGCTCCCCAGGGGTTGGTACTGAGGCCTGTCCCTCAGGCCATACAGAAGGATCTGGACAGGCTGGATAGCTGGGCTGAGGCCAGTGGGATGAAATTCAGCAAGACCAAGTGCCAGATCCTGCACTTTGGCCACAACAACCCCAGGCAATGCTACAGGCTACACCCAAAATCAGTTCAGACTACTTGGTGGATACATAGCACTCCAGTTATGAGAATTGTCATCTATTAGGTGAATGTCCATAATACGGTGATGGCAGACTTGCAGGTCAGACGATCAGGTTTGAAGTGCTCAGTTTGAGATGTGAGCTGCTCTGTGTGAATGTAATGCAAACAATATTCTTACCTTTTAACCTGCTGCGGGGGGAACAGCAATATTGCTTGTTCTGAATTCTGGTAACCTCATTCCTCTTAGCTTGTTTTAAACAGTAACTGTTTATTTCCAGTATTTGTCAGTGAAAGTATTTAGTTCATACCACCTCAGACAAAGAGGCTTCTTATTGATCTAATGCTTTCTTTTAGTTTGTCATCTAGGACTAAACCAGTTTTTTTCTTCAAGTTACATGGCTTGACAAATAACTTATTTTTCTCCATTTCCAGTGATTTATATTGAGTTTGATAAAATAAGACTTAGTCCAAATGTATTTCAGTCAGCTATTCAAACAGAAGAAAGAAAGCAAGAATTTTTGTTTTATCAATAAATCAAATCATTCCAAATATTAAATAGATGTCTTAAAATAGTTGTAAAATTTTTCATAGAAATTAAATATTTGCCAGAGGAAAATTGCTCAAAAAACTCTACAGTTTTTGCCATGGATGTTTTCATGTGCTATAATATTACATATAATATTACATACAAAACTACATATAATATTACATGAAATGGAACACCTCCATACATGGAGTGGAACACCTCTCCTGTGAGGACAGGCTGAGAGAGCTGGAAAAGAGAAGGCTGTGAGGTGACCTGATAGTGTCCTTTCAGAATCTAAAGGGGAGCTACAGGAAAGAAGGGGACAGACTCTTTAGCAGGGCCTGTCATGACAGAACAAGGGGAAATGGCTTCAGGCTCAGAGAGGGTAGATTTAGGTTGGATATAAGGAAAAAATATTTTACAGTGAGGGTGGTGAGGCACTGGAACAAGTTATGTAGTGATGTGGTTGATGCCCCGTCTCTGGAGACTTTCAAGGTGAGGGTGGATAAGGCACTGGGCAACCTGATCTAGCTGTGGTGACCCTGTTCATTGCAGGGGAGTTGGACTAGATGGCCTTCAGAGGACCCTTCCAACTCTAGGAATTCTATGACTTTATGGATCTACATTTCTAATTTTGGTTAGGATGGATTTTATTCCTTTCATTGTTTAATATATATATATATTTGGAATTAACATATGACACCTACATGGTAATTCCAAGGTAATTCCAAAAAGACTTATTTAAGTGGCAAATTAATACCAATAATGAGCCCTCTATTCTAACCCAATATATGCATTCTGGTAGAAAAATGTTTTCTGTGAAAATAATACAAACCTGGAAATACTTCACTTCATATTCAGAATTTGAAGCATGGGCACATTGCTGTGACTTTTCTCACAAAATTCAAGTATAAACAATACAGATGGGCATGATTCAGACCCCTGACTTTGGCATTATCAGTGCCACTTGGGTTCTCACATGCATGTTATGTATCTTGTGACATTTTTGCATTTTTCTGAGAAAACTATTAACTTACTCTGCTAGCTCTGGTCTTCAGAGTAGATATACTACAAACAAGTGTTTGCCATCACTCTTATCTGTACAGTTGCTTTCCTTGCTTTGAACGTACCTAGAGTAAAATATGCATCAGCATTTTTAGACACCTTTTGTCACATCAGAAGGGAGCAAGTATTCTTCTAAAATATTTCTCTTCTGAACTTGTTTTATTTTGTGTGCTTTTACTTATTTCATTCTGATTATAGATGATGGCCATTAACTTAATTTGACTGCATTATACAGAAGAGAGATTTTAAGTGTGACACTTCCTAGAAATTCAGTATACTAAATATGGATTATCCTGGCACGTCCGGGGCAAATTAAGTTTCTTTCAGAGGAGTAATTTTAAGTACTTTATGTATTTTTTTACGTATGTGTCTATTTGTATAGAACATCCATCATGATGATGACAAATTCGTAGAATGGGATACTGAATGCATTAAAGCATTTCAGAAATAAGTCTTATCTTTCTAAACCTTGTTTGCCAAAGATGACAGCACTATCTGAGAGAATGGGAACTGATCCAGGATTCTTGCATATACACACAACCTAAGTAACTGTAGTTTTCTTTATAAAAAATGTTATAATCTATTGTCAGAGTAGGGTTCTAGACCACGAACAATGTCTTGCATGGACTGGGAAGATTTCTGAAGTATTCCGTAACTATTTCTCCAATTTAAAATGTCAGCTTCATACAGTGCTAAGGCTTTTAGTATGCCTCTTATTTGTGATCCCTACTGGTTTTTCTTTGTTTCCCATTTTCAGCTTTTTTAAAAAAAAGTTTTTTAGACATGGGTGAAATAGGACAGGGAACCAGAAAACCTCTCCAGCAAGAATATGAGCTGATAAAACATTAGTTTAGGCATGGATAAAATGTAGTGGACTGCTGCCTTATGCCAGTGACTGATGCCCTGATAACAGAAATGCTTTTCAGAAAGACCTCAAGTCTTGAAAGACTCAATAAGTTTGCATTTTGACTGTAACTGGCTTCAAATGTGATTGAAAGGTATTTAAGAATTTAGGTCCATATAAGTTTTAGTAAGTGTTACTGTGCATAACTCCTTTATCTCTCTGCCCACTGCTCATCTTTCATGAGTAGTATATGCATATTCATGCAGCCAATGTTGCAAATCCTGTTTTATTTCATCTCTCTGTTCTTCACGTGACGATAGTACTTCTTTTCTTTTTTTTTTTAATTACCTTTATAAGTGGTGATTGCACATGTTGAATCCTAGGGTACACTGGAGTCTTCACAAAGAGAGCCAAGGAGAGAGCATTCATGTTGAGTGAACAAATGAGCATACTTGTGTAGTATGGCAGCTTGGCTGGTAATTACATAGGTGAAAGACTTCAGAGAGCTAACAGCCATACTTCAGAGACAAAATGTGTGGGAACTATCCTAGATTGAAAGGGGCTGAGCAGAGCTTGGTAACACTTATTTACTGATTTAATAGTGTAAAAGCTTGAAAGGAAGGCGGTGCCTGCAAGAGCATAATAAGTAGGATGCTGACTTGGTGTCCTATGAAACTCAGATTTTAGCATGCAGAGTAACTGCTGTAAAAAATGCTTCTCATCCTCCCAGAAGACCATGGCCACTTTCCTGTGTGTGGTAAACACTCTTTCCCCAGAATGCTGTTTCTTTTTCCTAGTTGCTGGAATATCTTCTCTCTCCTGACTCCCAGGGCTGTGTGACATTTTTCAAGTTCAGCAAACATGCCTGACAACAGAGATAGCTGCTCCTCTAAAAACAACATCTTTCTGGTCTTTCTTGAAAAGCCACCTGACCTCCTGAGTGCAAAATGTTTGTGGAACCTCTTTGAAGTTCTCTTGCTCTCTCACTGTTTTTGACAGAGCTCTCTCCTCCTGCAGCTCACTCACTTCATCAGCAAGTACCTCATGCTGTAGGTAGTGTTGCTTGCTTAGCTGGAAAGGAGGTTATGTACACAACTCCAGGACAGATACCTCTCTAAGGTAAATAGAGAGCTAAATAAGCTAAATACTGAAAGCACTTTTACTGATGTAAGTATATGTCATCTTTTCTGAGGGCCTCTACATCCCAAATACTGCCTGTGTTTCTCTCAGTAAGTGCTAATCAAATCTCTTAAACTCCAAACTGCCTTGGCCAGGAATGGCATGAGCCTCTGCTTATTAAAAGATATTTGTGTACGTAGCCTTAAGCAGAGTGGGCGTATCACTGCCTCTACTGATTTTTTCAGTCTACTAGTAAGTTCACAGCAGGTCACTTACATAGTGAGCTACAGGCTGAGATTTCTGACTGGAAAACAAACAAAAAAAGACAGCCCTCAAGACTACGGAATTCTACCTGTTTCATAATTCTGAACCGGAGCATTTTGTCCCTTAAATAATTTTGCAGTGCTTGGATTGGCTTGTGTCTGAACTCATTTAGTGAAAGATTCGTTTGGCCTCCTAGATGCTTTAGATTTTTTGTTTTCAGCCATGTGCAACAATGATTACCAAATGAATATACATGAAAAAACACTAGCATGAAACAGAGATGATTCTGTTGATTTCAAAATGCTCAGTGAAGCCAAGTTTTGGAGGAGGAGAACAAAATACTGTTTAGTATTTGGGAACATGCTGTATTTGTAATTGTAGAAAAAATTAATATTTTATTAAATATTAAGAACAAGCTTCCCATTGAAATAAAACATTCTGTTCAAATCCAAAATATGATGCATTTTCTTCATTGGCTTTTCACTATGTAGGTGTTTTGGCATGTTCTGCTTTGCACTGAAGCCTTTTATTCCAGAATAAATGTGATATATTCCAGATATACAGAGACATCTGTGTCTAGTGATATTTAGATATAAGTGTCTATCTATATTAGAATGGATACGTCTATACAAATAAACAGAAGTATAAATGCAGAAGTATATCTATTTTTTTGTCTGACATATCTATTTTCTATAGTTACAGATTTTTCTATATTTTCTGTATGCATATATATTGCCTATGCAAATATGTGTCTACATATTAATCAATTTTACGGGAAAATATGTATTTATCTTGCAGTTCCCAGTGTTTCACATATGTTTCTGGATGCAATGAAAAAGACTTTGTGATATGCTCATTAGTTTGTTAGTGCTCCAAAATGTCTAGGCCAGCTGTAGATTATTTACTGGAGGAGAAGATTTAGTAATTAAAACTGAGATTAATTTGCTCATTAACATTAAACACTTTCATTACAGTTCAAGCACCATTAGTCACGTACAGTTTCTGGTGTTTTTTCTTGATTTGAGATCTGATATCCCCTAGGTTTATTACAGAACACAGATCAGACTTGCTGAGAAATGGAGCTTGCTTGGTTACATTTCCTGCAGTGAGGACCACATCTGAAGTCACAGCTCTGATGTGGCCATAAATGAAAAGCAGTTGTACCTTGTATGTTACCGCCACAGAGCTGGCCTTGGACCAGGATGCTGCTACGCAATTAAGTTTCAGGTCACAGGACCTGGGTACAGCATGCTACACACTATAACTGCAGCCAGTGCGCTGAACCCTGCTTTGCTGACAGGAGACCTGGCACCTCAAACACTGTCTGCCAAATGAGTTATACAGAGCACTAGAAGTCAGGCAGGCAGACAGAAACAGAAGAAGTTGCTGCTCAAGCCTGTGCTAGCTCCAATCTGATCTTTCTATGATGGGTACAATTCTGTGTTATTGGTGTCATCAGTGCCACAAGCTAACACTGTGCTACTAGGAAAACAGATAGTAGTGGTTTGAGTTGTGCTTTTTAAAGGAAAGGATAACAGTAATGGTCATAGACTTCAAATAAATAAATAAATAAAATCAGCCCAGGAATTTGCAAAGCGTTAGAGAAACACTAGCTAGGAAAAACCTTATTTTATTCATCAAAAAACTCCACATTTTCTGTTAGAAAAACAGTAGGTTTAAGTTGCTTTGTGCTAATTATGAACACAGGCAATACCAAGAAAAGACAGTATCAGATGCTGAGAAGCCATAAATAAGGTTGTTCTGTCATCTTCTCAGCAAGGCTTGGGTGTTTGGGTTTTCTGGCACGTAGCTCCCTTGAGCTGTGATATACTGTAGGTGCAAGAAAGTGTTCAATGCTTCTTTTCTGTCACTGCTTAGGATGATCTACTCCACATTCCTGTCCCTTCTGATAGAGTGGGAGCAGATGAATAGCCCTTTTCCTTCCTAGGCTTGACAGCAAGCACTTGTCTCTTAAATTCTCATAGAGGAATGCTGGAAGGATAAAACAATGAGAAAATCAATGAGTCACAAAATATACAATTTAAATATAATTCACTCTAACTCATTCATGAAATGTTTTTGCAGAGTTTCACACAACTAAACAATAACTATAAGCATAATCATCAGCACTTACTCAATCCTCTTTTTCCAGCTATTCAATGCTATGATTCAAATTATTTTGTAGAATCTCAGCAGATACAAAGCAGCACAAAAGTGCTAGAGGCAAAGGAATTAAATGACTTAGACCAGCTGCAGGGTCATACTAATTTATGGGTATGATCCAGTAAGTTCCGCTGGCACAAACATCATAACATATTACTACCCCTTCAGAGAACGGGCTGCTGGCATTCTTGTCCCGGGAAGAGAATTCATCATCCCTGGAGGTGTTCAAGAAACACATAGATGTGGCATTTAGTGGACATAGTGATGATGGGTTGACAGTTGGACTAGATGAACTTAGAGGTCATTTCCAACATTTATGATTCTTTGGGGTGGCAGGGGACCAAATCCAAGATGTCTAGAAACTCCATTGCTACCACCATGTTGCTCATGCTTGTTGTTGAATCTCAAGTGAGCAGGAAGAACATCTAGAACCAGGTAGAAGTATCTGAAATAGGACAGGGCTGCACATACACATCTGACCAGCTTTCTTCTATACTGTGATTAAAAATCTGACAGGAAAAAACAGTATTTTGTCCAATGTTAAACTTAAAAATTACCAGGGACATGAACTCCCTTTTTCTCCATCTCTTCTCCACAGATTGTTTAACATTTAGCTGTTATAAAGAAATGACCTGGAATCACTTGTGAATGGGGGAGAAGAGGAGGCTATGAAGAACTCGAGCATAACAAGGCAATGTGCCTGGAAGGCAGAATGACAGATTAGACTGAGTGTTGGCAGTGCAAGCTAATGCACAATAAAAGGAACAATGGTAACTATAGACAAAGCTTGTGGATATTTAAATTAACTATACCTTTAAGGGAAAAGGACCTGTGCATAAGTCCATGAAATTATTTGCCTGAAGGATAATTGTGCAGTAGGAAAGCAAATACCATTGTAAGAAGAAGAGATAATTAGGATTTCTGTGATCATTTTAACTATTTTTACTGATTAGAATGAAATATTGATTAAAGTATATTAGTTATAAAACTTTATGATTGTCTTTTACCTATGCCTGACCCTGATCATTACATTCAGAATGAGTGAAAATACATATAGCATAGCAACATATATTTATTTAGGTTTAAATGTAAATATATTGAAGCGTATGAATTAATTAGAGCTTTCTGTAACTAAACAAACATCCATCATTTTTAAAATAGTTACTTTATAATGATGAAATGCAGTGTATTTTTATTTGCAGAGAAAAACGTGGTTCCTCAGGAAATATAGCAAGATGAGATGAGGGTAAAAAGAGAGGGAAGCTGCAGGGAAGAAAACTGTTTCAGTGTTATCTCATGTCTGTTATACTTCAGGAGAATTTATTGGATGATTTGGGGGAAAATTCATGACTATCACTGAATGACAAAATCCACAACATCCTTAGACTCTAAAATAATATCTGGTAGTACAGGACTGTCTCTGCAGAGTCTCCTGGATTTCTAAATAACAAAGCACCTAATATTATGAATTAGATTTTTAGATGTAGTAACTTGATATAGTCATGTGTCAGTTTGCTCTCTAGAATTTGAAATTCATTATAACAATCAGTTGAAGATGTTGGCAGGTTTTGCTTCCTATGGAAGCAACTTCTCACAGCTTTACATTTGTAATATTTTACTTAGCCCCAAACAAGTCTCAAAACAATTACAAAAATCTTTAAGATAGTGGTTGAGCTCAAATAAGGAGCCAAAACTGGCAATGAAATTCAGCATTTGAATGTCAGTATAGTTTTGATCAAACATTACAGTCAAAGACGGCAATTTATTTGGTAACTCTAAAGCAATTATATCACTGTGATCACCATCTGCACTAGGCACACTTTCAAATCAATGCTATTTTTTTCTTGAAATGGAAAGGCCTTTCTTAATCTTCTATCACACTGAAAATTAAATAATCCCTCTATGGAACTCCATCTATCTTTAAAGGAAAACAAAATATGACCCTCTTACAATACGGCATTAATTTAGCTGTTGGTGCATTTGGAAAGCAAACTGAGCGTAAGAAAAATGCTTGGATTCTGTTCATGCATACTGCAAGTACCTAGATAACTTATGAATGAAAACATTTGAAAACTGTCACAGTTTATTTGTAGGACCATATCCTGAAATTAGCAGTGTGTTGGAGAACTTCTGTCTTCCTGTACAGTCTCAGAAATCAGTAGATTTTATGGGGCATTTTTAAGAGATGTCAATGTTCCTAATGTGTGCATTCTTAATCCAAGCACTTTCTGAAGTGCGCAATTTTAAAAGAATGATTTTATGTAGTTTGCAATTTCTAAATTAGGAAACCTGTATCCGTGTTTGAATTCAGCCTTTATTAGAGTATGTTGTCAGGTTTAGTAAGTAAGCAGTTAACACAGTGTGACCTCCATTTGTAATATTTGGACCCTACAGTAGTGCAGAGGGAAATCTTTGACTCTGTCCTATTGGAATGCAGATACAGGAAGAATGTTTAGCTTTGTAGGCTGCAGTTTGTCTGTTCCAATTTTGTACCAACAGAAGAAAATCGTAGAACTACAAGATAAGCCATTAATGAACCAGGAGAAGCATTTGTTCAGCTCAAACCTTACTTCTGACAGTAAATTCCTACGGCAGAAGGAAAGAACAAGGAGTTCTTTATTATTTGGTCTCCTACCACTGAAATTCAAGTATTTCAAGTAAGAGGCTTAGAGAGTGTCTGTGTACTTAATAGATTTCTTTCTCAGACACTCTCAGCATCCCTGATGTTCTCCTGCAAAGAATTCCACCACTTACCTACATTCTGTGAAAATCACTATCTTATAACTTTAAGGAGAAAAAGCCTATTTCTTCAATGATTTATGCAGTTGCTTGCAGACATATTAAATTTGATAAATCTGACATGTCAGTGGAAGTGGGTTTTTTGGTTATAGTTTTTTTTTAAACTACTAGTAGTATGTTTTTTAATTTTTTATGTCTGAAAGTAAGTAAAATATTTATACCTGTTAAGGTCAGTAGCTTCTCTAAGGGAATCAATCTTTCAAGCACAGTTAGGAGGAAAAACAAAAAGTGCAACTGTTCCTCCCAGTGGTGCTTATTGTTTTATTTCAACTTTTATGTGAAAAACTGTTCTACAAAAAAAAAAAAAAAAAAAGAAAGGAGCAGTGAAAAAAGAATACTTGTATTATAGTTCTGGCTTACTTTTGGATCATATGGAGGAGAGATCTGACTTCTGTTCCTTCTATACTGAAGGAAAAAGGTTTTGTTTTTTTTTAATCATCTATAGGCATCCCTGGACTCTGTGAAAATCTTTTCTATCTTGTGACTTACGCATGAAAAGCTTGACCCCTACCATATGAGCTCTATATGTGCTGGAGGCTTTAAAAGGGTGATGGTTTCTGCTCTTGAATCCTATGTTTCCATAAGCTGCATCTCAGAGGTGCTCAGCCTGAGGCATGAAAGTATACATAATCTGTTGTGACTTGGTCAGCTTGTCAGGAAGAGCAGGGAAAAGGTAACTACTCAGAGTATGTTCCTAGCTCAGAAAATCTGTGTATCACGTGTTAATTGAAGCTTGGAGAGCATGGCAGGAAGGCCATTTCTTCTTGATATGCTTTGTGCATACCTGCAACTGACTAATGTCTGTGGTGGGATCCTCCAGGCCTTGTGGATGTTGAGTTTCATCTAGAGTGATAGTTCTCTTTAGTTGCACCCAGGCACGTGAGGAATATGTATTTTCTCTTAAACCATTTGCAGAAGGCAAAACAATGTCAATGCATGAATAAACAGTCATAAGAGGAATGGTCGTAGAATGCCTGTATGGATGATGTGTCAAACAGTTTTTTGTTTTACTCATTGATACAGGATGCAGATCCAAATAGTTGCAAGTAATATTATAAACAGGGAGTAAGTTTCTTATCTTAATCAGGTACATTCATTCAAACAGAAAAATACCATATGGCTTAGGTGATCTGCTACTTGGCTCTACTAATCAATCTATCAGTTTCCTATGAACAGCAAATGTTCCATTTCCAGATGGGAAACAATTCGTAGTCTAAAATATTTGCAAGAACTTTCCACTGTGGAATAAGAACAACGACTGAACTGAGGGACTAAATTCTCTAATCTATGTTATTTGCCTTCTCATGTGTTTCAGTGATGTCTGCATGTGAAAAATTACTGCAGTACAGGTAATATATTTTTTTCTGAGAGTAGTCAGTCTTCTTAATCTCAGAGTCCTCCATGCAGAATTTGGATATAGGGAACACCTGGAAAAATCTGGAGGTACCAGCAGCAGTCAAATCTGCTTAGACAGGTTCAGGCAATGTGAGAAGTACCAAAGAAAGATAAATTTAATTTCAATTTTTTTTGTTGCTGTTGCAAGCAAAAGCAGGAACTGAGATCAGGCACAAAATCTGAAATGTAGCCTGGGAATTGAAGTGAATTATGCTTTTCTCTTTAAAGTGCTCTCATGAGATTCTTTTTGGAAGAAACAGACAGGCTTTTGTAGCTCCCTCCCTCAGTTTATTTGACTTGGAGGTAATGCACAGTGTCCACCATTACATTTTTACATTATATTTCCAGCTAAGTTGTTTAACATAGCGTTTGAAACATGGTTGGATTTTATTGTTATTGTTGCTATTGTTATTGTTGTTATTTTTATTGCTGTTGTTATTACTTGCTTTTTAAAGGACTCCAGTTCTTGTGGCTTTTGTTCCTTAAATCATAATTATATCATAAAGTTCTTAAGTGGACTGCAGATGTTTACACTAATGCATTCCTTGATTGTGTTAGGACCCAAGCAGTACTCCTGTCATGGTTTATTTTTTTGGAGTTGGCTTGATCTGAACTATTCAGTTTATTTTATTTTGGTGCATTTTATGTATTTTCTCATATAATTGTATACAACAGTCGATAACAGAATAAACTGACATATCACATCCTTTCCTGTGTCTCATCGATTCAAATTAAGTTCATGTGACTAGTGACAAATTGCCAAATACGAAATAAGTAGATACTCTCTATCAGAATGGTATT
Organism: Numida meleagris; assembly: GCF_002078875.1. NCBI lineage: Eukaryota > Metazoa > Chordata > Aves > Galliformes > Numididae > Numida > Numida meleagris. The sequence continues at coordinate 14,891,599 of NC_034438.1, forward strand.
AATAAAAAATTTAGCACTACTGCTCAACTCCCTCTGGTGCCAAGGTTGCGTTATTATTTTATGGAGACATAATTTGAGATTCTTTATGTATTAATGAAAATTAAATTCACTTTAATGAAATGTATTTTCAGATCTCTTCAGATAAAAATTCATTGCTAGGTTACCTCATGCCTGTAGGCCCCTCACCTGCACGATGTTTGCTGTATTATTGCTGTGGAACAGTGGACTGTTAAAGTTGAAAAAGTGAAGTCACAGTCAAGAAATGACACATTTTAAGAGAATTTCATAGCACTGAAAATTACTTGCAGATCATTCCAGCTATGTAGCATGTTTTAAGTTTAATACTTAATGCCTAAAGAAGGCCAAAAATTGTCTATGTAGCAGCAGGAGGTGCTTTAGTTGTGAAGTGCTGCATCTGTAATTCCCAAAATATTGCTGAACTGCTTTGTAGGCATCTAGTCTTAAAACAATCTAATAATGTTATCATGTTATTAGGTGATTCCAAATTTATTCTCTGTTCACTGTTCTCTAAACTGACATTCCAACACTCAATCCAAAATTATCCTACTTACTTCTATTTATTCTTTTTCCATGCATGTAGCTATCAGTATTAAGTTTGATCAAACTCAATTAGGAAAAACTTGGGAAGAGGTAGAGGCTTTCTAGACATTGGAGCAGATCCACGTACATCAGAAGGAGGTGGGTATAATAGCAAATGAGCCCAACTCTGTGCTCTCTGAAAGGTACACATCTCCTGCAAGTCAAAACACATGAGTCAAAAGGATGGATGCAGCCTGTGGAAGCTGAGCACCGCTAAGAGACGACAAATGTAGCCAATATCGATTGCAGCTGTGTACTTTAATCTAACCCTGGGCTTTCTCTACCTGCAATTTTAGACCTGGAGCAGTGATTCCATTTGATTGTGGTTATGCCTAATCTTTTTCCCAACTAGATGTCTACCTCTGCTTCTTGAAGATTAGTCTGAATTCTCCATGTATCCCAGTGTGATACCATTTGCTCTGTATCACTGGTTCGGCATGCCTTCCAACAGCTCTGCCTCTTTGGGAAAGATGCATATTTCTTCTACGGCTCTCAGAGGAACGGTCAGTTATACTTGCCCTGCTTATACTTGATGGGACACACAGTCCCATCAAGTATATAGAGTGCAGCCCCCAGAAGTGTTCTGTGTGTTCATAGAATCATAGAATTAGCAAGGTTGGAAAAGACCTACAAGATCATCCACTCCAACCATCCACCTACCACCAATAACCCCACTAAACCATGTCTCTCAACACTGTATCTAAATGTTTCTTGAACACCTCCAGGGACCATGACTTAACCACCTCCCTGGGCAGCCCATTCCAGCACCTGACCACTCTTTCAGAAAAGCAGTATTTCCTAACATCCAGCCTGAATCTCCCCTGATGCAACTTGAGGCCATTCCCCCTCATCCTGTCACTAGTTACAAGAGAGAAGAGGCCAACACCCAGCTCACTACAACCTTTGTTGTAGGTTGTGTTGCTGGTTATTGTGGCTTTTGAAAATTTTCTTAACCTGTGTCACTTTGAGGCATAATATTATTTAAAACTGGACACATTTTCATTCACTCCTCTTGCCTTATCTACATCATGTCTGAGGGACTGATCCTTTCATTCCATTTTGCTGACAGTAGAATAAATGCATTGCATAGGTAATTATTATTTTTATCTCCTAATACTGAAATTACTTTTCCTGTACTTTTCTGGAAGTAATTCAACACTTCAACACCTCCTGTGGCAGGCAGTATTAACTGATCTGCTCTAGAAGATATTAATATTATTGTTAGCTACTATGCAGGAATTCCCACACTGGTTCATTCAGTTAACTGGATGAAGGCATGGCTGTAAATCTAAGCCTTTTTAGCATAGGCTGTGAGGTCCTCAGAGACAACCAACCCCCACCACCGCTATCATCCCAAAGGTTTTAAATAGTGTTATTTCTATTTTTAGGCATTGTATCTTGCTTCCTAATGAGGAGCTGTGGATTACTGCTGCTGTGCATGATATGTTTTAGAAAATGCTGTGACACGCTGAAGATTGCTTGCCCTCTTTAAGGCCAGTTTATCAAAATATTTGATTGTCAGTGCCATGCTTGTTCCACTGAACCATGGAACTATTCAGGTATTAAAAATATGGTTCACTTTTCAGGTCTTTCACTTGCAGAAAACTGAAATGTAGAAATACAAAATGCATGTCAGATAGCATGCTTATATTAACTGAAAGCTCAAGTTCTGACATTTTTCCTTTTCCTCCTTCATATACTCTAATTGCAGATTTCTGGCAAACAGATGGACCTATATCAACACAAGAAATGTTAGGGGGATCACCTTAGCCCTGAGTCAAGCCATTCTGACCATTACAATTAGCAAGGTTACCTACTGTTTTAGAAAGTGTTAAATTCCAAATGTAATCTCAGCAGAATAGACCATTTTGAACTGAAACTATGTCTGTGGCTGTTGCTGGAAACCATGAAGACAGACATGTAGGTTGCTTCAGAGCCACCCTAAGGGGTCTCTGCTTCTGCCAGTGCTCTTTGTGCTCTTAGACCTTTCCTTTGAGCTGAAAAACTGCTCCTGGCTCTGCCATGTGACTACTCATTGGTGCAAAGCAGAAAGAGTTCTCTGTTTCTCTTCCCCTCTCTTTTTACTGTAAATACCAATCAGTATATATGCAGGTTATCTCTGCAGAGTCCCTCCTCTTCCCTGCTCACCTTTCTAAGGAGTAGAAATGGAGTGGAAGGTCGGGAGAAGGAGGGGACAATGGCTTGGCCCTCAGGGTGTTTCTGGCAGCTGAGACTGCTGGTGAGACAAGTTACTTGTCTCTTTATCACAGCAGAAGCAGCCTGCAGTGAGCCCGGTTACTGTAGTCACTGGAGCCATCACTGATTTGCTGCCCACCACGGTGCAGGCTTCTCCCTCACCTGGCTCCATGTATGCGGTGGCTTCAGTGAAGAGAAGGCATATGACTTTTGATAATCACTGCTAGCATGGCCCAAAAGTTGCTGGTGTCAGCCATAGCGCTAATGAGCCATGTTTCTATGGCTGCTGACCTGAAGACCAGCATGGGAAGTGACATCAATTCCAGCCCCAAGTGAAGCTGAACATGTTCATAACTGTGGTAGATCTTCACTCCTGGACTGTTCCCCGGCTTTTTTCCACAGAACTGAACTTATTTCCATTTGGTCTTATTTTTCAGCTTTTATAATTATGATGTTTATATGAACTCCTTAAAACTTGGCTTTTATACCTAAATATTATGTAAGTAACTTGTCTGCAACCAGAAGATTTAATCTTACATAGAACATATTGTGGGCAAGAAAACTCTGCTTGTCCTCCTTACTCTTTTCACAACCACTTGCTGCTATTTGAGATGAAATATTGAGCTGGATGGACCTTTGGTATGACTTTGCATTGCTGTACAAAATGTGTGAATGGAAAAAGGAACACTAGGTTTGATTATCTGCCATGAATCACTGAACTCATTACAAGACTGACAGAATATAATTAATATTCCAAAGACTTCTACACAACAAGCAGTTAGATTAGATATTCTAGTTAAATCTCAGTTTCCAAATATGAAAAACTATTACAGAAAGGAGTTGTTACAGAAGGAGCTTTTTTTCTTAATAAACTGAATGAAAAAACATCTGCAGCATTGATTCTAGGGTCAGATTAAAGGCATCATCTAACTTATAGTCTAGCTCAGGTGACTGATTCCTCTTGAAGAACAGAAATCTTAAAACATTTCTTACACTACAGTTCATTATGTAAAACTAGTACGTAGCTTGAAAATGAACATGTATTGATTGACATAAAGTAAATAGGGCAAATGAAGTTGTAAAATATTCAATTCCTATCAGTATACGTGAGCCTCCTGCTTGAGCTTCAGATGCTGCACGTACAGCTTCCATCTACTACTGCATTTATATTCAATAGTGCAAACTAGATGGCTTGTTAACTTTCATGCACATCAAGAAAATAAAAGCCTTTAAAAGTTAATTAATAACTCACAAAAAGTATAGTTCACATAAAGTTCATAAATGCTAGTGTTAACTAGTCAGTACAAATATGCATGCATTTTAAACTGCTCAGAAGTATGGTTTTGAATGTGGTGGACTGATATTCAAAGTATTGAGCACAATAGAGGCAGGTTCACTGTCTCTTTCAAATTATTCACTCCTTACAGGAAGTGTCTTGTTAATAATATCACACTTTTTAAACTTATTCTGGATTTTCATTTAGACAACAAATATCAAATTTTATAAGAAATATTGAAAGATTATGCTGTAAAGTATCTTAGTCTTGTCTTATCTAATTTCTTACGCTACCAAGGTGGCAGGATACATGGCAGGGCTGTCACTCATCGGTCAATGCAGGCATCTGCAGATGAGGCTGCGACCAGCAGTAGAGACCCTGGTGACATGCAGGTGCTGGTCAAACTTTCAGCTACTATAACTTGAACTTTGAAACAAGCTAATGGCTTGATAAGCATGAGGAGCTGGCAAGTGGCATGGGATGAGTGGGTGCCTTGCCAGCACTGCAAGGCCCTTTCAGTTGTTGCTCATTGTTTTTACAGGCTGTAGACAGCTTCAAATGAATTACTAAGCAGCCTCCTACTGTTTTGAACTGTTTCATATCACACATCTCCCTTACTCAAACTCCTTGTCACAGGAGCTTCTTGCAGCTCCCTGATTTCAGACAGACTGCGGGTTGAGCAGTGCCCCCTAATTTGAATATGCCTCCTGACAGCTAAGCCTTGCTTTATGCTGCTTGTGACACCTGATTTTGATCTGCCTTTCTGACAGGCAGACAATCAGCCGCAACCCAATTAGTGTATCATCTCATCTCCCTTTTCAGAGTTCATCCTAAGCAATATTATCCCCATGCAGGGTGAGCTTTTAAACTCCAAGGAGAAGAAAATATCCCTCTCTCCCTTACAAGAACTCCAACACCTTGTTTTAAACAGTTAATCTCCAAGTAGCGTAATTTTTATGTTGTTTGTGTCTTCTTATATCTGAGAATAAAGAAATAATGGTTCTTAAAGGGTCTGACTTATGAGGTATATATAGCATGAGGCCAGGTACATATTTTTATTATGCTATGGGGACTCACTTCAGAAAGAAACCGTAGTCTGTCAACATAGCCTAACCACAGTCCAATATATCACTGTGGTAATTATCATTGAAAAGCAATGCACATTTTCTTTTGGTAGCATAGCAGTTTAAGAATGCTCTTTTTCAGTTGGTTTGTGGGGGCATTTCTTACTTGTTTTGTTGTTGTTTGTTTTGTTCTGTGTTTTATTTTCCTTTTTACGTCTATTTGCATACAATGCCTTTGACGAAGACAATCTTACTCTTGATTTCTACAAAACATCCCATTAGTGATGACTTCAGAAGGTAGTCAATCTCACCTTTCCTTTAATGTTCTTTCTTAGTTGCTAATGCCTGTGCTTCTTGCAGGCAGGCAGCGCACCCTGAAGCTAAAGGAAGCTGATGGTTTTCCTGCTTTCCCCAGGCAAACAGTGGCACTTGTGTGCACTTTCACTAGCTGACTCACCACCGTACTATAGAAGGTCATTTACTAGAGTTTTAGCTTCAGGACATAGTCATGACTTATAAACAAGTTTTGGCTGCTTAGTGTCTCTTGCCATGTTCCTCCTCTCCTCCTCTAATGTTGTAGTGAGCTCAGTCCCATGAACCTCTGCACCCATTCTCTCCCAAACATCCTTGTTCCATACTGCCTGCTGCCGCTGGCAGAGCACTGCTGGGATTACCAGGAAACATCAAATGTCTCATTCACTTTCATTTGCACAGACCAGCTTCTCTTACTGAAGTCTTTGTGAAATTATTGACAGTTACATTTTTTTTAATTTTTTTGTTTTGTTGTAGGGTTTTTTTGCTTGTTTGTTTGTTGTTACTAGATTAAGGAAGGGAAGGGAGAATTACTTCTGTTTGCACTATTTTGTGAAAGAAGTGAAGATAACTTGCGATATTGGAGCGGGTTTGGTTTTGTTTTGTTTTTATTTTTTGGAAAAGTAAGTATCAGAGCACAAATAAGGTTAAGCAACTGTGGGTGGAGGTGTCATGTTTCCTACCAGCTGGCTGAGAGCGTGGAACTAGCCTGAATGCATTTGGCCATGTAATTTTTCTGTGTAGATGGAAAGCACAGTACCTGCTTTAATAAATAATATTCATAAAGCATCTTTCAGATTTTAGTCCCAAGGTAACTAGAGCCACTGTTTGCAAAAAAAAAAAAAAAAAACCTGAGCATTTTTGAACACGTGACTCTAAATTTAGTTTTACTCTCCTCCTTCTTTCATGTAACTTAGCAAGACTGCAAGTTTTCCTCTTGGAGTTTTTTTCAGACTTTCATTTAATTGGTGTAAATTAGTGTAAATAATTCCAATATCCATAAAAAAAAGAGAGTTTGAAATTATAAGTAGAGACTGACAAAGCAATACTCCGTAATTTCACAACAAAACATCCTGCTGTCTGTTGCCCATCTCCAGAGAAAACCATTTTTCTCCACATGTCCAAATGGAATTATGTAGGACTGCAGTCTCATATCAGCAGGCTGAGAATTCGTTTAATAGGAAAGATGATGTTTATTGAAGTACCAACACCATTTCTTGTAGCTGAACGTTGCCACCACTTGATTTTTACTTCATGAAATGGAGCCCTAATTAAAAAGTATAGAGAATCTTAAAAATGGTTTCAGAAGGAGTTGCACACAAATAAATAGTGGATTTGATTTGATCTGTGTAAAATGTTTGTAATACACAGATTTACTTTGAGCAATCTGGTCTATGGGAAGTGACCCTGCCAACAGCAGGGGGTTGGAACTAGATGATCTTAAAGGTCCCTTCCAACCCAAACCATTCTATGATTCTACAGTTCTATGATCCAGAAAACATGTGGAGAAGACTTAGTAGGTTCTTGTAGGCAAAAACACTGCTCCCTGCAATGACATGGAATTGAATGCAAAAACAAACAAAAAAAACCCTTTACATGTCTTGAATTGTATTTTTTCAGTTACCAGTGCCTCCTTTCCTTAATTCTGGTAAATGTTAAATACCACTAACCATTTATGTACAAATACATGTACTTATGTGAAATGCAGCCATATTTCTTCCTTGTAACATTTGCTTTTCTCCTTTCTTTGGGTGGCTATCTGTGTGCTTGAGCTTTGTAGCTGGGAAGAAAGAAAGTATCTTGCCATTAACAGATGGCAGTGAATGGAAGCATGGAATGTATTTCACTGAATCATTTGTTCATTAGCTACAGTTTGGATAGAAAGAATTATACTTGACAGGTGCATATCCCTTGGGAAACTAGTTTTTCATTTGCATACTTTTTGCTAAATTCTCCTGCAGGCATGTTAAAAACAAGATAAAATACTAGACAACTACCATCAAGCTTGTATCATGCAATTATGCATTTTTAGGTGGATCATGGGAATGCTTATCTTCTGTTTCTCTACAAGTATGCACATGGAGATACAATTTTTTTCTGTATCAAAAGAAAGACTAGAGACATTGATCATGGGCAATGATGGTAGCAAAGTCCCAAGGAGGCAGTTACTTTACAGTTGAAATACCGGAGTGTCATACAGCTGTTTTGCACGGAGTATTTCAACCTCTGAAGCAATGAAATTAAGCTTTCTTCATGTCTTCAGTGTATCATGAATAAAAGATGGACTCTGTATCACTGCTTTGTAACTTGGAAAAAAAAGAAGCAATAATGTAGGGCTGCCAAAAATAGCTGATTCCCCCATTTGTTACAGATAGGTCGGGAAAGAGCTGTGCGAATCTTTTCAGCTCCGTTTTGATTTGAATAACAACCCCTGTAGTAACTGAGCAACTCTCAAAGTAGCAAATCAGCAGAAAAATGTAATGGAAAGGTGGTAATTCCTTCAAATACAGACAAATGCTACAAATACTAGAGGGTTCTCTCCCTATTTCAGACGAATCAAAAGATTTTGAGGAGATAACGGTAGTTTCACCCTGAAGGGCAGCTGAATTCCACCACACTGCTCTCTCGCTCCTCATCCTCAACAGAAGAGGGGAAGAAAATATGATGGAAAAGGGCTTATGTGTTAAGGACAGGTAGATCACTCACCAATCACCATCATGGGGAAAGCAGACTCAGCGCAGGGAGATCAATACAATTTATTGCCTGTTACTAACAGACTTAGGGAATGAGAACTAAAAGCAAATGAAAAATACCTTCCCCTCATCAACCTTCACCTCCTCCCAGGTAGCTCATGGGAAAATGAAGCATAGCATAGAGATGAAGCAGTCCGTAATGCTTCATCTCTGCCACTCCCCCATGGTCACTCTCTGCCCCTGCTCCATGGGTCCCTCCCACAGGATGCCATCCTTCCCAAACTGATCCCCATGGGCTTCCCATAGGCAGCAGCTCTCCAAGCACCGCTCCAACACAGCTCTATACTACGGGGCCCATCCTTCAGGTGCTGTTCCAGCACAGCTCCATAGGTGGCAGCTCCCCCAGCCCAGCTGTCCCACTACGGCCAGCTCCCCACAGATGCAGCTGCCCAGGGCTCTCCTGCAGGGGCTCTCCATGGGCTGCGGCCTCCTTCAGGCCTCATCAGCTGCTGCACTATGGGCTCTTCCATGGCTGCATGGGGAGATCTGCTCCACGTGGTGCCCATGGGCTGCAGGGGGACCTTCAAAAATAGGAAAGGAATTCTAAGGAACATTTGATGTAATTTGATCCTGATTGTATGAGGAAACAGAGTTTTGACTCGCTAAATTGCTGTCATGGAAAAGGAGAACATGCACTACAATGCTGATTACACAAAATAAACACAACAGTAGAGCTAATTGTACTATTTCTGGTTCTGTGGGATATGCACAGGTGACAGTGGTGGGATCATCAGAATCGCCATTTATTTTGAGTGATGTTGGCTCTGCTGTTTTTTGATTTGTCTTTGCTCTTGGGTGGTGCATGATTAATCTGATTTCTGGGATGAAGGTGTGAAGCATAAGGCTGCTTTTCTACACCTAATGCCTCTTTATGTATACAGAGAGGAGCAAATTACACTGGAAAACAAGCTTTTATCCTCCCCAATCTCATGCCCTTCTATAATGTATTAAATTAGTCAGCTGTTGTTTAAGGTAGTTTGTACTATCTAGAATTGCAGAGTGCTTCTGCGTGAAACAGCAGATGAAGTTGAGTTTTGAACAGTGATGTGTTCACTTCGTGGAATTAATTTGCCTTTAATAAAGCTCCCATTCATGCTACACCATTGCTTCATAATTTCCATCAGGTACTCCTCCCTTGCATATAAATGAATAGCAGGAATAAAACTACATGGGTTTAGAAAACAATGTAGTAAATTTTGAACACTTTCATCAAATCACAGCTTGAAAAATATGTTTTATGAAGACAATATTATAAATTGGGAACAAATGAAGACAGTGTTTGCTAGTAGATCGACTGCACAGTGTGTTTAAATACTTTCTTCTTAGCCTGCACTTTCCAACTATTCATATTTATCGGAACTGCTTGGATATCTTACTAGTAATTGTTTTGGGAAAACTGCTAATAGATCATAACACTTCATATCTTTATTTGTGATACAACCTTTTCTGATATGCAGAGCCAGTTATTTGAAAATCAATTCTATTAAGAAAAAGCTCCAGCTCATGAAAATTTAGTAGAGGGTAGATTTAGATTAGGTGTTTGGAAGAAATTCTTCACTAAGAGAGAGGTGAGGCACTGGCATGGGCTGCCCAGAGAAGCTGTGGATGCCCCGTCCCTGGAGGCATTCTAGGCCAGGCTGGATGCAGCCATGGGCAGCCTGAGCTGGTGGTTGGCAACCCTGCTCATGGCAGCGGGGTTGGAAATAGATGGTCTTTAAGGCTCCTCTCAACCCAAGCTGTTCTGTGAGTCCATGAAAATCATAGTAGGCTTATAAATACTTCTTATATAAAGAAGGAAAACAGATGCAGAGACTTCTATTACCAGCAATTAGATATAGCACTATGTCAACATTGTTCAGAGGTGTAAAATTATGCAAAAAAAAAGTATATTCAGGTAGCTTAATGCTCTAGAAACAATTTTGTCAGAATAACAAACACAGGCAATAGTGAAGTTGATGTCAAATCTCTAGAACAAGTCTCTCCATTAAATACTGTCAGAATATTCCTACAACTGTTACTGCAGTTTCCCCATTATCACACCCTTCTCCTTATCTTAATAATGGTCTATAGTAATCTACTGCAGCCTACAATGCACAGTGTCTGATCTACATAAATTCTGAGGAACATATTCAGCAAAAACATAGCATGTACATTCATGGAAGCTCACTTGCTGTTTATCATTAGAATGTTGCCATGTGAGAACATCTTAAGAAAGCAGAAAAGTAATAGCAAGATTTTGGATATTTCTTGAATTGCAGTGCAAAGCCATGTCTGGGAAAAAAAAAGATTTTATTTAAAATTGTGTGAAATACAGTGTTTAATGCTGGAGGCAGGAAGGGGCATAGAGCTTCAATTTCCACTTTCTCTCTTGCATTCTGGCTTTTGAGCAGCAAATACGTTTTGTTTTTTTTCTAATTGGGGCTTGTATTGAACTTTGCGACACTGACCGTAACTTCACACTGAAAATTTGACATCTTGTCAAAAGGTCAATCTTGACAGCCATCTTCTGAACTACAAACTCATCCTAATCTTATTATTCATTGATAGCTATAAATTCTTAGGTTACAAATCCAACCATATGGTAGTTTGAGCTGTTCGTTAATGGCAGAGTGACTTTGTACTGAACTAATTATGGTTTTCCACTGATCTTTAACTAAGTGACAACGAGTTTACCCAAGGTTACCTTATCCCACTTACTGGAACACCTTGCCTCATGACTACACTAATCTATAGAAGGTGAGCTGATTGATCCTAATTAACATGTCTCCTCTTCCTATCAGATACTGAAATGCATAATAATAACCTGTTTCAGTTCACTATTTGATCCTGTAAGACACACCCATCTTAGCAGCAGTATATATTCCCTTAGAAGTCTTCTGTTGTGACAAAGAGATTCCTTAATCTGAACAGTTCTGCTCAAATTGCTTAGGAAAAAGAATCTGGCTCATTAAAATGTATTTTGTCATCTGTATGTAAATGCTGCATTTTCAGGACCTGAAAATATAAGGAATTATTCAGAGATGTCAGTAGGGGGAATGACTCAATGATTTAATTGGTCTCTTCCATGTCTAACTCTCACGATTTCATTAATACGGATGAAAATATAAATTAAAAAGTATGCAGAAAAATATTTTGCACTCTTATCTTTTATTAGTGTGATATTTTTCAGATGAGGGTTCAGGGATTTCATAATTATGGCAACTGAAAAACATACTAATCAAGGTCTTACAGGTTGAGTGAAGGGAAAAGTAACTAAATTTGTTCTTTACTCTTCTTCCTCACCTGTGCTCTTCTAAGACCTTTAGTCTGTGTTCACTTAAATTTCCAGATAGCATTTTAAAGTATAGCAGGCCTTCTTCACATGAAATCCAGTACAAAAAATTATTTCTTAATACACAAGATCAAGTAAGAATGTAATTGCTATTCAATTTTTAGGTGTAAGAATAATTTTCTTTCAATCAAGCGGTTGTTCATAGAATTATAAAGACATGGAATGGTTTGGGTTGGAAGGGACCTGTAAGATCATCTAGTTCCAACCCCCCTGCTATAGGCAGGGACACCTCCCTCTAGACCAGGTTGCTCAAAGTGCCATCCAAACTGGCCTTGAATGCTTCCAGGGAGGGGGCATCCACAACCTCACTGGGCAACCTGTTCCAGTGTCTCATCACCTTCACAGTAAAGAATTTCTTCCTAATATGTAATGTAGTCTAAGAGATTGCTAACACATTTAAAAAGAAGATACCTAACTAATTAGGTATCTTGTATACTTATAATTAAATATCATAGTAAGCTGTCATCTGACACAGAATCATCTTCCTTTCAGATTTTTGAGATGATATATTCTATAAATTAATTTAGCTCAGCAAATAAAGTAGGTGGCTACAATCAAATTATAGTCCTTTTTGGTATTGGGGGTACCTCTGCATGGAATTCACATGCTGCCAACAACTAAAGATGCGCTCTGCTTGGTGCAAAAAGACTGAAATAACTTTACACTTACTGTAGTATGGAAAATTAAGAGAATACTGTTTCTTTTATCTTAGTGGTTTGTATTGTACATGTTTATACTTTTCTGGACATTTTGAATGCATGTGTGTCTGCACGGATGACAAGACTGATTATCACAGAATCATAGAGTGGGCATACAGGCAGGGACACCTGCCACTGGATCAGGTTGCCCAAAGCCCCATCCAACCTGGCCTGGAACAATTCTAGGGGTGGGGCATCCACAGATTTTCTGGGCAACTTAATCCAGCATCTCACCACCACTCATATGGAAGAATCTATACATCATGTCTAATCTTAATGTACTCTTTTTTGGTTTAAAGCCATTTAAAGCCCATTACTGCTTCTCCTATCACTTGTAAAATGTCCCCCTCCAGCATTTTGTAGGCTCCCTTTACGTACTGAAAGACCATAATGAGATCTATAATTCTGATTTTCATTTTACTGATACTTGTATGTGTGGCAAAATTCTCCTCTTAAGTTTTCTAAAATCAGACAGTCCAGTCTAGCTGTATATGTTTCTAGCAAACTATTCCCCTCCATATTTTTAAGGCTTAAAAGATGTAGTAGATATCTTGAAACTGTGCTTGTTTACCTGTGAACTAATTATAGATTCCTATATTAAAAAAATATGTAATCAAAACACAAAGTACAATTTCTAGGAGTTATATAATCCTTACTGTGCCATCCTCAAATCTTTTTGAACTCAAGTAGAGATAACTTCAAATATCAAGCCTCATCACACAGATTTTACAGGAGTAATTATTGTCATGATCTTTCTCTGCTGTCAGAAGAGGAGAAAAAAGAACTGAGGATCTGTCTCCTGTTTGTTTTACTAAAACAGAGAAGTTGACAGCCTCAGAACTGCTGTCTGGTTAAAATCCTTTAAGTGCTGGCACTTTCTGTGGCAAGAACAGTTCTTAGTTATTTTTCTTTCCTTTTGCATGTCATCTGCATCTCATACAGTATCTAGCACTTGCTGTTTGTATCAAAATTACCTTCCACAGGCTATTGAAGAAAAGTATTCTCTAATAACTGGGATTTAATATTCAATCAGCTTTTTTTCCCATCATGAATTTATCTTTCCTTCTTCAATGCAACAAGCTGTTCAGTTACCAGGGAACTGAGCATGGACTAAGTGTATGTTATCTGTCAAGAAAATAAACCAATTGGAATAAGCTGTCTGGTTAATCAGAGAACAATGGAATGCAGCACTCATTTCTGGGACATTTTATAGTGAAAGTATCTAATAACTTGCCTGGTGGAAGAGGGCATGGGGTATTGGTCAACAGCTGAATAGGAGCCAGGAGTGTGCCCAGGTAGCTAAGAAGGCCGATGGTACCCTGGCTTCCTATGAAGCCAGAAGGACTAGGGAAGTGATTCTTTTCCTGCACTTGGCACTGGTTAAGGCTGCACCTCAAATACTGTGTTCAGATTGGGGTCCCTCACTACAAAAAAGACACTGAGATGCTGGAGTGCGCTCAGAGAAGGGCAGTAAAGCTGGTGAAGGGCAAAGAGAACAAGTCTTATGAAGAGCTGCTGAGGGAACTAGGGTTACTCAGGGCAGACCTTATCATAGGCCCTGCTAAAGAGTTCATCCCCTTCTTTCCTGTAGCTCCCCTTTAGATACTGAAAAGCTGCTATCAGGTCACTTCACAGCCTTCTTGTCTGCAGGCTGAACAGCCCCAGCTCCCTCAGCCTGTCCTTGTAGAGGAGGTGTTCCATTCCATGGATCATTTTTGTGGCCCTCCTCTGGATGTGCTCCAACAGCTCCATATCTCTCCTGTACTGAGGACTCCACATCTGGATGCAATACTCCAGGTGAGGCCTCACCAGTGCAGAGCAGAGGGGCAGGATCACCTCCCTCACCCTGCTGGCCGTGCTTATTTTGATGCAGCCCAGGATACAGTTGGCTTTCTGGGCTGTGAGGGCACATTGCTGACTCATGTCCAGCTTCCTATCCACCAGTACATTTTTGGCAGGGCTGTGCTCAATCCTTTCCTCCCTCAGCTTGTATTGGTAATGGGGGTTGCCTCAACCCAGATGCAAGACCTTGCACTTGGATTTGTTAAACCTCATGAGGCCCACTGCTCAAGCCTGTCTAGGTCCCTCTGAATGGCATCCAATCCCTCTGGTGTATCGACTGAACCCCACAGCTTGGTGTCATCAGCAAACTTGCTAAGAGTGCACTCAGCCCCACTGCTGATGTCACTGATGAAGATATTAAAGAGTACTGGCCCCAGCATAGTCCCCTGGGGACACCACTCATCACCAATCTCCATCCTGATACTGAGACATTGACCACTACTCTCTGGATTCCATCCTGCAGCCAGTTCTCTGTCCATCAAACAGTCCACCCATCAAATCCATATCTTTCCAATTTGGAGAGAAGGATGTTGTGGGGTACTGTGTCAAAGGCCTTACTGATGTCCAGACAGATGACATCAGTGATTCTTCCCTTGTCCACTGATACAGTGACACCATCATAGAAAGCCAGGAGGCTGGTTAAGCAGGATTTGCCCTTGGTGAAGCCATGCTGGTTCTCTCCTATCAACTCCTTGCCTTCCATGTGCCGTAGCATAGCTTGTAGGAGGATCTGTTCCATGGTCTTTCCCAGCACAGAGGTAAGACTGAGAGGTTGGTAGTTTCCGGGGTCATCTTTTTTACCCTTTTTAAAAATGGGTGTGATGTTACCTTCTTTCCAGGCACCACCTTCAAGAATTAAGCATTGGAAGAGTACAATTTCATCAAAAATCTCGGTTGAACTCCTTGAGAACTAAGAATTGCAACCACTGCCACTGAACCAGAGTGACACATTGATTTCTCAAAAACAGGGTGAAATATCCCACTAGTTTTGTGTTTTTGCTGCTCTCTTTTAATGTTGTAATTAAAAAACCTTAAAAAATAAATAAGTTTTTTTTACTTATATATGTAAACTATATTGTATATTTTATATGCAACCCAAACCAATTCCTCTTCACTCAGTGCATCCCGGGCAGGACAAAAGGTTGGACACTCATGCTCCCCATCCTCCTGAACCGTAACAATCAGGCTATAGAAGATGAGAAAAGGTCTTTTGCAGTAGGGTATTTTGAGTCCAGAGTGATTTATTTGCTACTTCTTTGTCAGAGGTCTCTAGACTGCTGAACAACAGCAAAGAGTAACCTCTACAGAATGTTTTCACAGAAAAGAGTTAGAGAAGAAGTAATTACCTGGGATGTGACCTTGTAAGGCGCTGACTGCAGTCTACAGGATGTTTGCCATTCCTGTCTCCCAAGCAGATTTGCTATAACATCAAAATTTGAAGCTTGCTTAAGGACATGAAGTTTTTTCTAGGACCAGGACACTACCAATCTTGCCTAGATCTTCCAGTTGTATCAGTTCTGAACTGCCAGACTTGATGTTGTAATTCACTTAGGATAAACAGCTAAGTTTCAAGGCTTAGAAGTTGCTATAGAAGTATTATTATGAAGTCTTAAGCTTGCCTTTTATGTACACAAATACAAAAATGCAAATAGACACAAACAAGTATCAAAAATACTTTACTAGTATGCTCTAGAGCTGTATAAGTAGAGGTAAGCCTTCTTCAAAATTTGCAGACTGGTGAATAATGATGAGTCTTTATACTACTAAAAAAACCTTGTCTTTTCTTTTTAAGAACCTTGATTTTCTCTGCAGTGCAAATATACAGAACTTCAAAAGATATTATTTAATCAGTATCTCATTGGATAAAATGTCAAGGATTTTTATACATGGATTTATAGGCACAAAAATGATATCTCCTTTAGGAATTATGATGTATTGTGGATGAATACTGAAATTCTATAACAGCTCTTTAAACTTGCCCTTTCCTACAGTTCTCAGATTCACTGAATGAGTTTGAATTGCCTGCCTTGCTGAAAAGCCAATGTGTCTAATAGAAAGCTCACATGAAAGATGCAATCATTCCCTAGCCTTCTATTTTTCTCTCCTTTGAGTGCACTCACTCACATTGGAACATAATCTTCTTGCTTTGTCTAGGTTGTTCCATAATGTGTTTTGGTATTCACTAGCTCTTCTAACCAACTAAATCCAAATGCATATCCTTCTTTCTATCTCATTGCTGTAGCTGAGGAGTGAATGATGCTACTTATTAATCCTAGATTTTGTTAAGCAGTCAAGAAAACTGAGTTTCTGGGGTTGTCTCATACTCTTGCCACGAGTAGCTGTATTGTTCAGAAGCAAAGCGTCAACCGTGCTTTTTCAAGAGTCTCTGAGGCGAATATAGGAATAGAAACAGGGAGAATCGGATACAGTTTATGACCAGCAGCTTAAATTTCTCTTTCATCAGCTCCCTACAGCTGCAATTACGATGACCTTTCAAGTTTAGGGAATATACTGGCAGATGCATTTAGCAAAACAATATGAGCATCCATAGGTGGAATACTTGGAATATGAAAAATAAAAATTGTTACACTTCATTACAATGCATGTGTTTTTTTCTCTCTTGGCATAACAATACATAGCAGAAAGAGGCAGTGTGAATATTTGTTGGGATCATGTTTCCTTAGTTTCATTTAATATTTACATTTCCATGGATAAATTACCTATATTTTTGGGGAAGATTCTGGGGTACAGAGCAAGAGCCTTAAGCTAGAAGTAAACTCTTCTGGTACTACCTTTCAAATAAGTTCTTTGTGAATTCACTTTTTTTTTTTTCTTTCTTTCTTTTTTTGCAATTTTTATTTTTAAAAGATGGGGAAGCTGTTATTCCTGAGCCGATCTCCCTATTACCCAAATACAGAGTTCAGATCAAAATGAGCAAGCTGCATGTGCATAACTTTCTTCAGACAGGCTTGGACAACACTATCAGGTCTTGGATTATAAAATGCCGCTGGTTTCTATTAGAAAACAGAAACTGAAGAACTTGCAGGTTTGTACTGCAGTTCCCTCAAGGCTACCCAAATTCTGCCTGTGTTGGAGAGGACAACTGACAAAACTGCACTCTGAAGACTAGAGTTTCCCCAAGCATCTGTGCATACTGGAGGCAAAAAACCTATCTCTTGGCTGCATTTAAGTATGTGATGTAGGTTATTTTGCCCTTCAGCTGAAGGAATACATGGCTGAAACCACAGACACAATTCCTTTTTCACGGCGAAGAAAAAAGAGGACCGATTTTGTCTTTGACTAAATAAACCTTATCCTGTTTTAAACAATAAAAAACAATCAGTGATTAATCTGTGTGTACTAAGAGACTTTTTTTTTCTTGTCCTAAAATGCCCCATTCTCAATTCTGTGCAAGGTGCAAAATGAATGAAAGAAAATCTCATTGCCAAGCCTAGGCAGTTAGATTCACAAGAGAAAAACAAATTTGGCTTGTGGTCTTTTTGAGGTTGTAGTAACCCCATGAACATCACTTGGTTTGAATATTTACTAGAAATACAGATGGAAATGGAGTCTGAATCTCTACTTCTAAGCAGCTCCTGCCTCTGAAATTGCTTTAAAATTTTATGAGTTCAAACTCTCTTCTAAATGTTTTTATTTAACGGAAATTCTTAATGTTAAGGGTTTTTTTTGCCAGATTTTTTTTTAAATTGTTGGGGTTTTTTTTGTTTTTTTTTTTTGTTTGTTTGTTGCCAGCAAGTAGTTGTATGTGAACAAATTCATATCTTTGCAATGGTGCTGTGGGATCACAGAATAGCTGAGGTTGGAAGTGACCTCTAGAGGTCAGCAGGTCCAACTCCCCTGCTCAAAGCAGGGTCAACTAGACCAAGTTGCCCAGGTCGTGTATTTGTTTTGCTTTGTTTTAGGAAAAAACTTTTTACACAGATAGACTATGATTGGAGAAGGGGGAATGATTTTAAACTAAAGGAAGGGAGATTTAGATTAGGTGTCAGGGGCAAGTTTTTCACTGAGAGTAGTGAGGTACTGGAACAGGTTGCCCAGAGAGGTTGTGGATGCCCTGTCCCTGGAGGTGTTTAAGGCCAGGTTGGATGGGGCCCTGGGCAACCTTATCCAGCACTTGATCTACCTCTTGGCAACCCTGCCAGCAGCAACTTGATGATCCTTGAGGTCTCTTCCAGTCCAAGTCATTCTATGATTCCATGAAAAGAAAAAAACACAGTACTGCTAATGAAACCAGAGCCTTGCACAAAGAATAGATAAAGATGAGAATGAGCCTCTTATTAATGATCTCTGCATCCCTTGCATTTGATTATTCACTTGTGTTCACCAGATGGCTTCTATTTTATGGCACAGGTCACTTTATTTTAGAGTCCTCTTAAAATAAATAGTGTACATCCATACTGTTACCATGAACAACAGTACTGATAGTTTGATAAATAGTTTTATCCGATACCCTTCGCTTTGGAAGTGATGACTATACAGCCCAGCACCTCAGGTGCTTATTTGAGGTTAACCTGAAACCAGCTGGAGTTTGTCAGGACTCATATGTACTGTAAATTAAAGTGATCCTGGCTGTCTGATATTACCTGGTGTTTTTCTTGTATCTCCTGGCATAAACAAGCACACTTAGTTACCTGATACCCTTTCTGTTCTCTGTTTCTGGGGCTTCTCAGGTCACTGATATTGCTGTCTATAACAATGCACTAAATATAGATAGGAAGGGATTTTAATGTCGTTCATTTTATTGTTTCCATCTTTAATGTGAAGACAGCTTCAACCCAATTCTCTGCTACCTTGACTGATACAGCAAAGTGAGAAAAATTGGGTTGGGTAAATGTACATATGGAAGTGCAAAATAATTGCATACTTGAAGCAGACTCATTAATCTACTGGGTTTTTACTCCCTATGTTCTAGTAAATAACACTTGTTCCTGGTATCCACAGAGAGAAAAGAAATAAATAAAATCATAGCATCACCAAGGATGGAAAAGACTTCCAAGATCTTCCAGTCCAGTCATCCACCTACCACCAATATTTCCCCACTAAACCATGCACCTTAGTACAATGTCTAAATGTCCTCCAGGGATGGTGACTCAACCACTGCCCTGGGCAGCCAGTTCCAGCCCTGACCAATCTTTCAGAGAAGAAATTTTCCAAAATATCCAACCTGAATTTCCCCTGGCACAACTTGAGGCCATTCCCTCTAGTCCCATCACTAGTTACATGGGAGAAGAGGCCGATCCCCACCTCGCCACAGCCTCCCTTTAGGCAGTTGCAGAGAGTGACAAAGTCTCCCCTAAGCCTCCTCTTCCCCAGACTAAAGAATCCCAGTTCCCTCAGCCGCTCCTCATAAGGCTTGTGCATCAGACCCCTCACCAGCTTTGCTGCCATTCTCTGGACGTGCTCCAGGGCCTCAATGTCTTTCATGTAGTGAGGGGCCTCAAACTGAACGTAGTACTCGAGGTGCGGCCTCACCAGTGCTAAGTACAGAGGTACAATCATGTCCCTCCTCCTTCTGTCAACACTATTTCTGAAACAAGCCAGGATGTTGCTGGCCTTCTTGGCCACCTGGGCACACTGCTGGCTCATGTTCAGCGGAGTGCAGAGCAAAATCCCCAGGTCCATT